>NC_034191.2:78064176-78195463 GCF_002021735.2 Oncorhynchus kisutch
CCAACCTATGGCGAAGAGACACATGCATCTGCAGCAGTAAAACTCTGAGATGGATGGCTCAAAAATACCGTAAGAAATTATATTTTTCAATGCACTTGAATTATTATACTCAGGTAGGCTAAGTGACCTTTTTACAGAATGGCATTACAGAATTTGCAATTCCATATGTTGAAACATTGCTACTGCAACATGTCACGTGTATGAAGAATAACACTATTTCACCACCACAATTTCACATGTGAAACTGCAATTGAACATGTGAAACTGCAATTGAACATGTGAAACTGCAATTGAACATGTGAAACTGCAATTTCACATGTGAAACTGCAATTGAACATGTGAAACTGCAATTGAACATGTGAAACTGCAATTGAACATGTGAAAGTGACATTTTGACACGAGAAAGTTTTTCACATGTGAAACTACATAACCGAGTTTCATGTGAACCTTTTTTAACATGTGGAACTGCAAATTTCACATGTGCAACTGTAATTCACATGAGGTGAAAACGTTTTTTTTTCTCCCCTCAAATGTGAAAAGGTTGTTTAATTTAATACATGTGAAAGTTTCACGTGAAATTTAAACTCAACACGTGCAGTTACTTCACATATGGAAATGAGATTTTCTAAGAGAAGTTAAAGGTCGAATTAGTGAAATATATCATCTGAAATTAAGGGGTTTCCTATGTGTCTAGAACTGTCACCGCGATGGGTATAATATCATATTGATCATAACAGAATGCCATATAGCATATATCAGCCCCTTCTCAAACCACGGACATATGAGATACACGTGATTTAACCTCAACACATTTCCCAGATTCACTCTCCAATAACTAAAATTCAAATGAATGTGCATAGTGTAATTTAAATAAGACCAGTATAGTATAGCCTATCTGAATATATATTTAAGTGTGGAACATGTTACACTGGTTTAATCCATGAAAACACTCTAAGCATCACAATAACTGTCTTTCAATATAGCCTACAGTTTTTCCCCCGCAACACACACTGCGCTTAAAAAAAAACATTGTCTGATCATTTTCAAGGGATACAGGCTAGGGAGGCAGTGGCAATACCAAGGCAGATGTATCAGATTTCGTGTGATGAGATCCAAAGGTAGAGAGAAACCACAAAAGGACATGTGAAAACTCTCACTGATATGTCAACAGGGTAACCGTCCACGATGCTGAAAAAATAACTACTGCCCGCTCTACGCCATTCCAACACTGTTTCTGCGTATCCGTTACCTTAAATGCATGTCGCGCTCAGTGTCTCTTCAAAGTTATCCTTACAACGACATTAACCTGTGCCTGATAGTCCAACATGTAGGTTCTGCTAATTATAATAATATTATAAACTACTAAATTATATCCAGGTGTCATTTGATGCAATCAACAGTTGCGTTTTGTTCATTTGGACAACATTGGATCAAAACTAGGTACTTTTTCTTCATTTATCATATTCCCCAGAAGTATGTTGCATTTGTTACGTCAATCGTAATATATTCATTATTTAATGTCTGCATGAAGTTATACGCACTTTTAACATGAATTCAAATGCGATTTATATTGTTTTAAACCCAGAAGAAGCCCAGAGAGATTGGAATTGATAGAAGTGTTGAATTTGCGATATGTCTCAGCTTACCTTCAAAGCAGAATCCAAATTGTATACATAAACTAGACATTACAACGAATCCAATAAAGTCCTGAGAGGTCCACATCATTACAGACGGATAATGTCACATCAGCCGAGGGAGAAATAAAAAACGATCTTCCAAAACTGCTCAGCAAATTAAACTCTTGCCAGGCCGATATGCTTGGACACAGAATGGCGAATATAAAACATGCTGGAACAATAGCAATGCTCCTGAAGTTGTCAGCTTTGCAGAGAGAGAGACTGGTGACTGCGCGCTCAAGGTGTTGTAAAATAATCGCCTCTGTTCTCTACCCTCGGTGCAGTACGTGGCTGTTCATGCAACGTCAGTGTGCAGTTCCCCTATTGTGTGCTTGGTGTACACACCTCTACACTTTTGCAAATCCCGTTTTCCACATTCTTTCAAATTGCTCTAGTCTAGACTTAAAAATATGTAATATAGTAAAGTCATTATCAGGCATAGCAGCGGGAGTAGCCTACAGACGATTTTGAAAGCTAGTAATAATTTTTGCATTCATGACAAGATTTGTGTGAGGAGAGCAAAATACCTGCTAACTTTTCTCAGCAACCAAAACAAGTCAAATCATTTAAGAAACTGGGTGGGTTGTCACTCAAAACCACATCAAAATGGTATCTGATTCTGAAGTGGTATGTGGCATGAAGAATGTACATATGGAATGTAGGTGTGTCCATCTCATTGAGGGTCGGCTCTAGCCTTTTGAGGGCCCTAAGCAAGATTTGGTTGGGCCCCCCCCCCCCTCCCGTCTTTTTTTGTTGTTGCCGTTTTAAAGCTAATTTCCTGCAAGTCTAAAAATGTTGCCATGACATATCATGTTAATGATTTCTGAGTGAGAGTGACTAGTAACATCAATGGGTAGGCACTTGCCCTGTGTGCTCGTTCAATATTCAGCCATGATTACTACAAGTTTAGATAGCTGGCTAGACTAACTCACCAACCTAAAAAATTGTTAACTGATGTGGCTAATTGAGTGACTGTCAAAAAACTGCTGATGCACAACCACATTTCGAACTTGCACCTATTCTAACTAGACCCAGACAATTTTTTTGTAAGTGGCTGGGTGCCCTAAGCGATCGCTTATGTCGCTTAAGTTTGGAGCAGGCCCTGATCATGTTTATTAATAGCTATGCAGTCAGAACTCTGAAACAGGCACAGATCAGACCCACTGGTACAGAGGCTATAAAACAATATTGTAGCCATTGAGGGGGAGACAGCTGAGACAGGGTTTGAACCAGAGACCCTGCAAGTACAGGTCAATCACAAAAGTCTACTTCCTATGCCATTAAAAACTTCTAGGGATAGCACCATTTTTTCAATTTTTGCCTAAAATGACATACCCAAATCTAACTGCCTTTATCTCAGGCCCTGAAGCAAGGAAATGCATATTAGTGGTACCATTTGAATGGAAACACTTTTGAAGTTTGTGGAAATGTGAATTGAATGTAGGAGAATATAACACAATAGATCTGGTAGAAGAAAATACAGAGAAAAAAAACAACAGTTTTTTTTCTTCTACCACCATCTTTGAAATGCAACAGAAAGGTCCCTGTTCCAGCCATCACTCTGGTTGTAATTCCGATGCTGTCCACAAGATGGCAGAGGTTTATGTGCAAAGGTTCAGACAGATAACTTAAAGTATGAGAAAACTACATGACATTTAGTGTGAAAGCCCAGCTCATTAGCTATCTAGCTAGTTTTGTTCGACCCTGAATGGTGCTTATCAAATCAAATCAAATCAAATCAAATCAAATTTATTTGTCACATACACATGGTTAGCAGATGTTAATGCGAGTGTAGCGAAATGCTTGTGCTTCTAGTTCCGACAATGCAGTAATAACGAACAAGTAATCTAACTAACAATTCCCAAAAAAACTACTGTCTTATACACAATGTAAGGGGATAAAGAATATGTACATAAGGATATATGAATGAGTGATGGTACAGAGCAGCATAGGCAAGATACAGTAGATGATATCGAGTACAGTATATACATATGAGATGAGTATGTAAACCAAGTGGCATAGTTAAAGTGGCTAGTGATACATGTATTACATAAGGATGCAGTCGATGATATAGAGTACAGTATCTACGTATGCATATGAGATGAATAATGTAGGGTAAGTAACATTATATAAGGTAGCATTGTTTAAAGTGGCTAGTGATATATTTACATCATTTCCCATCAATTCCCATGATTAAAGTGGCTGGAGTAGAGTCAGTGGCATTGACAGTGTGTTGGCAGTAGCCACTCAATGTTAGTGGTGGCTGTTTAACAGTCTGATGGCCTTGAGATAGAAGCTGTTTTTCAGTCTCTCGGTCCCAGCTTTGATGCACCTGTACTGACCTCGCCTTCTGGATGACAGCGGGGTGAACAGGCAGTGGCTCGGGTGGTTGATGTCCTTGATGATCTTTATGGCCTTCCTGTAGCATCGGGTGGTGTAGGTGTCCTGGAGGGCAGGTAGTTTGCCCCCGGTGATGCGTTGTGCAGACCTCACTACCCTCTGGAGAGCCTTACGGTTGAGGGCGGTGCAGTTGCCATACCAGGCGGTGATACAGCCCGCAAGGATGCTCTCGATTGTGCATCTGTAGAAGTTTGTGAGTGCTTTTGGTGACAAGCCGAATTTCTTCAGCCTCCTGAGGTTGAAGAGGCGCTGCTGCGCCTTCCTCACGATGCTGTCTGTGTGAGTGGACCAATTCAGTTTGTCTGTGATGTGTATGCCGAGGAACTTAAAACTTGCTACCCTCTCCACTACTGTTCCATCGATGTGGATGGGGGGTTGTTCCCTCTGCTGTTTCCTGAAGTCCACAATCATCTCCTTAGTTTTGTTGACGTTGAGTGTGAGGTTATTTTCCTGACACCACACTCCGAGGGCCCTCACCTCCTCCCTGTAGGCCGTCTCGTCGTTGTTGGTAATCAAGCCTACCACTGTTGTGTCGTCCGCAAACTTGATGATTGAGTTGGAGGCGTGCGTGGCCACGCAGTCGTGGGTGAACAGGGAGTACAGGAGAGGGCTCAGAACGCACCCTTGTGGGGCCCCAGTGTTGAGGATCAGCGGGGAGGAGATGTTGTTGCCTACCCTCACCACCTGGGGGCGGCCCGTCAGGAAGTCCAGTACCCAGTTGCACAGGGCGGGGTCGAGACCCAGGGTCTCGAGCTTGATGACGAGCTTGGAGGGTACTATGGTGTTGAATGCCGAGCTGTAGTCGATGAACAGCATTCTCACATAGGTATTCCTCTTGTCCAGATGGGTTAGGGCAGTGTGCAGTGTGGTTGAGATTGCATCGTCTGTGGACCTATTTGGGCGGTAAGCAAATTGGAGTGGGTCAAGGGTGTCAGGTAGGGTGGAGGTGATATGGTCCTTGACTAGTCTCTCAAAGCACTTCATGATGACGGATGTGAGTGCTACGGGGCGGTAGTCGTTTAGCTCAGTTACCTTAGCTTTCTTGGGAACAGGAACAATGGTGGCCCTCTTGAAGCATGTGGGAACAGCAGACTGGTATAGGGATTGGTTGAGTATGTCCGTAAACACACCGGCCAGCTGGTCTGCGCATGCTCTGAGGGCGCGGCTGGGGATGCCGTCTGGGCCTGCAGCCTTGCGAGGGTTAACACGTTTAAATGTCTTACTCACTTCGGCTGCAGTGAAGGAGAGACCGCATGTTTTCGTTGCAGGCCGTGTCAGTGGCACTGTATTGTCCTCAAAGCGGGCAAAAAAGTTGTTTAGTCTGCCTGGGAGCAAGACATCCTGGTCCGTGACTGGGCTGGGTTTCTTCCTGTAGTCCGTGATTGACTGTAGACCCTGCCACATGCCTCTTGTGTCTGAGCCGTTGAATTGAGATTCTACTTTGTCTCTGTACTGGCGCTTAGCTTGTTTGATAGCCTTGCGGAGGGAATAGCTGCACTGTTTGTATTCAGTCATGTTACCAGACACCTTGCCCTGATTAAAAGCAGTGGTTCGCGCCTTCAGTTCCACACGAATGCTGCCATCAATCCACGGTTTCTGGTTGGGGAATGTTTTAATCGTTGCTATGGGAACGACATCTTCAACGCACGTTCTAATGAACTCGCACACCGAATCAGCGTATTCGTCAATGTTGTTGGCTGACGCAATACGAAACATCTCCCAGTCCACGTGATGGAAGCAGTCTTGGAGTGTGGAGTCAGCTTGGTCGGACCAGCGTTGGACAGACCTCAGCGTGGGAGCTTCTTGTTTTAGTTTCTGTCTGTAGGCAGGGATCAACAAAATGGAGTCGTGGTCAGCTTTTCCGAAATGGGGGCGGGGCAGGGCCTTATATGCGTCGCGGAAGTTAGAGTAACAATGATCCAGGGTCTTTCCACCCCTGGTTGCGCAATCGATATGCTGATAAAATTTAGGGAGTCTTGTTTTCAGATTAGCCTTGTTAAAATCCCCAGCTACAATGAATGCAGCCTCCGGATAAATCGTTTCCAGTTTGCAGAGAGTTAAATAAAGTTCGTTCAGAGCCATCGATGTGTCTGCTTGGGGGGGGGGATATATACGGCTGTGATTATAATCGAAGAGAATTCTCTTGGTAGATAATGCGGTCTACATTTGACAACGTTACAGTCGATCAAGTGAAGATCGCATTGGCGTGTCATGAAGGCGTTTCTCCCTGACCAAATTTGGTGTCCTATAGGATATACTACATCCGTAATGATATAGTGAAGTCTGGTTGCGTTCTTGGATCTAAGAGGAATAAATACAAATGTGATTTGACTGGTTGAAACAACGTTTAGGGTTAGATTTTCACAGATTCCTTTCTTTGCAAATTGAACGAGTGGAAATACAAAATCGATCTTGCATGCTATATGGACCTTTTTAGGAAATTAAAATTTATTTTATCTAAGAAAACAACACTTCATGTTATCTCAGGGACCCTTTGGATGATAAATCAGAACAAGATTTTAGAATGTAAGTACACATTTTACCTTCAGAGGTGAATTTATCAAACCTATCGAGGTGAAAAAAGTGTTTTGCTGTTAGGACCTCTCCTCAAACAATAGCATGGCTTTTTTTCGCAGTAATAGAGCATGTAAATTGGACAGTTATCTTAACAAGTATTTAAGCTTTCAGCCAATATAAGACACTTATATGTACTGACATTTGTTGTTTCTCTAAAATCTGCGATCGTGACACAAGGCACTGCAAGATTTACAACTGTCCCGTTGACAGGACGCCTGTCCCTATTACAGATTTGGACCTCTTGGCAGAGGCTGTAGTTCGCTTACATCCAAAGAGGCCCCACTATTCCTTATATCCTGACAAACAGGCCAGCACACAAGCCTCAGTACAGACAAGGGCACACTTGCATTGTACACTCTTAGAAAAAAAGGTTGCATTGCTGCCACCAATGTAGTGAATGAGAGGGAACCCGCCAGAGAAGTGCTTTCCTTGTATCCAGAAGGTCAGTGGTTCAAGCTCTACTCCGTCTGTTCTGCCTTAACAATAAACAATCCAAGTTACATTAAATCAGGCTGATGATCAGCACTGTTGATGATCAGCACTATCTAAGCAATAGTCAGTGTGGGGCAGCGAACGATACTTAAAGGGACTTGTCCCGCGTTGGTTTCTTGTCACCATCCCATTTTCTCAACCGGAGCATTCTGCAATGGGCCACTTTGAGTGAAGCAGAGTGCATCTGAAAATTAAACACTTTTCCAGGGCAATGATGTTTGCAATAATTAATGACATTCACATCCAGCCACGTTCATAAGTGCGCGCTCAATGACAATGATACTTTCTCTCTCTCTCTCTCTCTCTCTCTCTCTCTCTCTCTCTCTCTCTCTCTCTCTCTCTCTCTCTCTCTCTCTCTCTCTCTCTCTCTCTCTCTCTCTATGCAGAACATGCTGTGAGCATGTAAAGGCCTACTAGGCATTGAGCACCATAGACACTAGTAATGTTGGTGACTGAGCACCATAGATACTGGTAATGTTGGTGACTGGGCACCATAGATCCTGGTAATGTTGGTGTCTGAACACCATAGATCCTGGTAATGTTGGTGACTGAGCACCATAGATACTGGTATTGTTGGTAACTGAGCACCATAGATACTGGTAATGTTGGTGACTGAGCACCATCAACACTGATAATGATTGTGGGAGTCTATGACAAAGGGTTTGCTGTGTCACCATCATGATCAAGGATAACAGAGTGTGCCCTGAGCACTGTGTCTGCACACAAAGACCACCTCTATCCACCATTAAATGGGCTGGTCAGACGTGGTGTGTCATACTAAAATAGCATGTTGGTAGACTTGATCTTATTTTCCTTTTTCCCTAAGGAACAACTTTCATTAAAGATGGGATCTGTTTATCTCTCTAAATCAATGTCTAGGTTTTTCTTTCTTTATTTTTACTGGCCCATCCAGCCTCTTCGAAGGACAACATTGACTTTGTGTTACATTGTTGTTTCTTGCAGCTATTTGGATACATAATTCATGCATTTGACATACATGATACTTCTATATAGTTTGATTTCCTCAGTCATGTACTGTAGACATGATATATGGTGTTTTTTGGTCCTAACTATTACAGATCATGAGGTTTAAACCCCATCCCTCAGCTACTCTCAGCCAATCCCACCTATCACCCTAACCCCAACCCTCAGCTACTCTCAAGCCAATCCCAGCTATCCGTAGATCAACCCTCTCTAGATTTCAATGTGCCATATATATCTTTCGACTGTGGTGTGATGTCTCGCATAAATTCCGAACCATTCTAATCTCATAGTACCCACAGGTTGTAAATTAAAGATGCCATTTTTCACTATGCGTATTATTATACTGTTAACTGATTGACTATGGCTTTCCAAAGCTTCCAACAGTGCTATTTGTAGGGTTAGTTTTAGGTGAATGTTGTGATTTTTCAGCCACTCCTGAACCTGTTACCAGAAATACCCGAATAAATGATCTAATGTTTTTGTCTCTTCACAGCTAAATCTGCAGAGATGGTTGTCAAGAGAAACGGCAGGAGGAAATACAGCATTTTATTTGGATAGAAACTCTTCATTACAGAACCCTGTGAAATTACAATGAGTCAATAGAGGAAGAGGTGCCAACTTGCTACTGGCTTCCTGTGGATGGCATGGCGCCATCACCTGGGCAAAAGCAGATTGGCATTTATTGGAATGAATCTTGTCCTGGAGGCATCTCTGCAGGGTGGTCACTAGTTGGCTTAGCCTCAAAGTCATAACATGTTAAACCTAACCCTAACCATAACCACACTGTGGTTATGTCTAACCCTAAACTTAAACTGTTTTCGTGACTTTTTTAACGATATAGACAAATTTGACTGTGCGTCTGGCCCATCTAGCGGAAACCGATCAGCTCTGCCTCCAGGACAAGATTCATCCCAATAAATGTCAACCTGCTGGGTAAAATGCTGAGAGAACTGAAAAGCTAATGCTTCCTCTGGCCAAGACATTAAACTGAACGCAAAAACCAACTTCCTGAATCAAAGTAAAGGAGAGATTGACTGCATCACTACGGGTCTTTGAAAGTAGCAAACTGGCTGTGCAATCACATAGCTCAGACACCCATACATACCCCACAATACATGCTACCTGGGGTCTCTTCACTGTCCCCAATGTACAATACAGTATAGAGCCATGACTAGATGGAACTCTCTCCTACCTCAGGTATGGTTTGTTTAGCACCCTCAGCACCCTACTTCCTATGACTACACCAGTTGCACACAAGGTTCCATTCCCCTGTCACAAGGGGATCTATTGCTGATTTACGATGAAATCGTCAACCCTTTTACTTGATTTGGCATTTAAAAGGTACTTACTATAAACATTTATTTTTTATTTAACCTCGAGATGTGACAACGTGTTTTTTTTTAATGAGGTTTAAAATGTGCTCTTTATGACAAAACGTTAAAATGTCAAAGTTTTTTTTGACCAAGTTACACTTCTTAAAGAATTGGTGGAATGACCCCAACTATATTCCAAGATTTATGTAACTGAGGTCGTCACGATTTACACTGAGGGTTGGATTTGGATTACAATAATGCCCACTTGTCCACTAACAGAACTGTCATGCAGGGAGAAATAGCTGCACTGATTGTGCTCTATCCAATCAAAGCAGCAGAACCCCCAGACAGTGAGACAGACCTACACATTATGCATCGCCTCCAACTCAGACTTGTTAACATAAGAAAATAATACGTCATCAATGTGGAACGAACACTTGGCACCTAAGCCCTTTATGGGACTTGTTGATGTGTTTCTGTTTGATAGTGATCACTAGAGTTGTCATGCCCTGACCTTAGTTATCTTTGTCTTCTTTATTATTTTGGTTAGGCCAGGGTGTGACATGGGGGATTTATGTGTTTCGTCTTGTCTAGGGGTTTTTGTAGATTTATAGGGTTGTGTTCTTTTAGTTGTCTAGGTAAGTCTATGGTTGCCTGGATTGGTTCTCAATCAGAGGCAGGTGTTTATCTTTGTCTCTGATTGGGAGCCATATTTAGGCAGCCATATTCTTTGGGTATTTTGTGGGTGATTGTTTCCTGTGTCAGTGTTTGTGCCACACGGGACTGTTTTTGGTTTTCACGTTTTGTAGTTGTGTTCATGTTTAGTGTCTCTTATTAAAGAACCATGAACTATAACCATGCTGTGTTTTGGTCCTCCTCTCCTTCCCAGGAAGAAAGCCGTGACAAGAGTATGAACGCTGTTTTGTGCAAAATTTAAATTGAGATGATGCTCACTTGCATCCCAACTGCCAATTGTCAATATTCTAAAATTCTAAACTATTCCTGCTGTGACCTGTTTAGTAAAATGATTCTCTATGAAACACTGCCAGACAGATGCACACTCTGGTAATAAATAGTTAGACAGTTGTCCAAACTAAACAGCAACGAAGCACCAGTGATTTAATAAGATGAGTTTTCTAATGTGGTCTGCCCGCTCAATGTGCCTGCTAGCTACTAGTACTAGCTAGATCCATTGACAAACACAGAGATGGAACTTAGCTTGCTAGCTAGTGATTTTGGGCAGTGATAAACATTGTGTAACAGCTTGTGCATTATGTATGATAGTTTGACAGCTTGCTGATGATGAAGTTGTAGACATGTTCTCATAAATCAGTTCTGAGCACAGCCAGCAGCAGCTGACTTGATACTGTCTACTGACTTGGTTTTCATGCAAAAATGTTAACTAAAGAAATACTGCACCAAACATCTTAGCTAGATGTAAAATTGCGCAACAAAAACCTTGGTAAAAATCTAAAAATGAATAACAAATTGCTTGATTTATCTTATATTAATATGGACTATTTTGAGGAAGCGCTATGTTGTTGCTACCGTGCCTCAAGAGGGACAAACAACAATAAATGCCATAACACACCCACTATTCAAATGTTATCTTTCTTAATGAGCAGCAGAAAAACGCAGTGAGTTCAGCCACTGTTTAAGGCTACAGATAGTGTTCCACTGTAGTTCGCTATTTAAGACATGATTAGAGAGAAACAAACTTCTGTCCCCTTTTGTTGACCAGACCCTGTAGACCTTTGTCTCTCTGCGTTGTGTACAATGTGAAGGTGTAACTACCACCACCGCAGAGGTAACAATGGAACCTGTGAAACACAATGCATGCACGTCATTTACAACACAGGAGAGTTTAACAGTATCGTTGGATCTTTTGTATCATCCATGAAGAGGTGTAATTGTATATTACCGGGAACAATTCATTTATAGACTTGGGACAACTTTTAGAATTCTGAAAATGGTTCTAATCTACGCCCTAAAGGAGTCAATGGAACGCAGACGTTCAACATTCAACAAATCTGATCTAACAAAGTGGATATTCGTCATATACGTTATGATTGGAGTATTGTAACAGGCCCACTATGGTTACTAAAGTCTGATTTGGAGATATATTATATATTTGGCTGTTTTCTCTGCATGACATGTAGAAGTTGTCTCTTATCAGGTTTAGAAGAAGTGACTGCTAAATGCTAACTCCCATTTGTATAAGCTGGTTAACATAGCTAGCAACATACAATACAGTACATCGGTGATGGCAGTCAAATTCCTTTTTAACTGTACTTTTTACCTCAATAGTGTGAAATGCACATCTAAATATAGGCTCATTTTGCTGGGGGGGGGGCAAAAAGGAGACTCAGGATCTTTCCCCATGCGTTTCCATGGCAATCCCATTGTTTTGGTCAAGTTCCATTGAGCTCTTTATCGCATATATTCCAGACATTCAATTGCATAGCATTTTTTTAAGTATTCCCCATGTGATGTTAATGGGGTGCTAATATGGCCACCATATAATGTTGTAGTGACATGTAAATGCATCATAATGCAAAAACCTGTAAATACATTTCTTTGGTATACCTATGACAGAGCATCCCCAGGTTCCATTAAAATATGTTGTGATGAATAAATGGCCACCGTAAAGTTAAAGGGATGCATTAATGTGTTGTTTTACTCACGTGTGGCTCGGGTGAGGCAGTAATTCATGTATAAATTGAAATTATCGCACAAATGGCTAATTAATGGTAATTACCTGTTTTACGGTGGGGATTAGCCCACTATGTTGTGTCTGGAGGAGAAAATAGATTTGCATCCAGATAAATGCAATTATGAAAACCCTAGGCACTGGATGTGTGCTTAAAATTAAATTAATATAACTTTTTGGAAAATACAATGCCTGATAAGACATAATTACATCATATGTCTCAGCTTAAATTAAGCTAATTTAGTATTGCTTGTTTTGTGACTGGGGAGGCAGTTATGGAGAGAGGCCATGACCCGTGATTCTTTGCATGAATGAGAATGGCCACTGACCTTGTGATCCTGAGAATGGCCATTTCATCAGCGCCATAAACCCAGTTTGCTGTAAGGACAGAGCCGCTATGGAAGCCCATACAGTGTTTTTTGCAAACAGTGTTATCTCTGTAGAGATGGGGAAACTAATTAGAGGGACCACAATAGGTGGGATTAACGCACGCTTTCCATCAGTTTACACAACTGAATCGACCTCCATGCTACTGAATCCCAATACTGTACATACGGACCACGGGGATTCTGTTGTACAGCAAGTTCCTCTCTTTTACTTGTACTGCAACTGCAGTGACTGTGCTAATATGGACACCATGTGAAAAAAGATTTGCATCATAAGAGTCAATCAGCAATCGTTACTGTAATGACATAGATTATGTCAGTATTATGATACAGTGTAGGCCTTGATGAATAGTTTAAGTTTTTCATAGCTATCATAGATTATTTTATTTATTTTAATTTATTTAACCTTTATTTAATGTCCGTGAATAATCCTAATATGTTTACAGATAGATAATCAATGTCGCGGGCACCAGATCTGCAGCCTATTTGGACATGATTGTTTATCGGGTGCTGATAATTACCCCTGGTGAGACACTCATAAAGCCCAATCATTTGTCACAGCTTCAACATTTCCGATTGAGGCTTTACTTGGTGTTTGAATTCTGGCACATCTTAAAGCAAAATGCCTGGCAAGGTAACACAATAATATGCACATGGGGGACGAAAGTGTGGATTTCAAAAACTTGGCTCTGCTCTTAAAGGAATTGTGTAAATAAGCATAGGAGTATACTTTAAAGTCCACATCAGTTGGAAAAGATGAACATTTATTCAGATCTGCAATGGGAGAGAACTGCACTGCCCAATTAACAGTAACTTAGTAACAAATTGCCAATAACTTACAATCTATTATTTTGAGGCCAGAAACAACACACATTGACAATAGTATAATTTACGTAATTTAGTTTTGAATCCTTATACTGTAACTTGGTCTAAGAGTAAACCATCTTTCATTGTCAATTAATCTGTGCACGACTTCCTCCAAAGTCGGTCCCTCTCCTTGTTCGGGCGACGTTCGGGGGTTGACGTCACCGGTCTTCTAGCCATCGCCGATCCATCTTTCATTTTCCATTTGTTTTGTCTTGTCTTCCCACACACCTGCTTTCAATTCCATCAATTACAAGTTGTGTATTTTACCCTCTGTTCCCCACATGTCCTTGTCCGGTACTGTTTTTGTAAGTGCTTGTGCACGTTATGTCTGGGATTTTGTCCCATTATGATTGTCGTGTTTCGTCACAGTGATTTTTATCATTAAACTGTGCCGTTGGAACACAGTCTTGCTCTCCTGCACCTGACTTCTCTACCGCCAGTACGCACGCCTTACAAAATAATTAGCTAGTTATAGGGTACCTGGATTCTGTCTCACAAAAGCCTACTTACACTTTCAAACTTCACGCACCAAATCAATCTACCATCAATCTACCATTCAAATCAAATCAAGCCCTTAACCAAGTAAGCATTTCACAGTAAGGTCTACACTTGTTGTATTCGGCGCATGTGACAAATTAAGTTTGATTTGATTTGAACGGTATTATATCATCTATTACTTTGGTTTGTTATTTGGCAGACATCAACAAACCAAGCCCAGTAACACAGGCCCGACTCTACAATTGATTATTGCTACAATGTGGCTACACTCGTGTGAAATAAAACATACTTATCCTACTCTTCCATGGTCCAGTATTTACATCTAATTTATAGACAGGTATAATTCAGTCCTATTTCAATTGGCCCAAATAATAATTTCCCAATTTTACTGCGGTAACATTTGCAGGTCTATTATGCGACCACATTGCTTTAGTACCGTAAGGTGAACCTTGAATAATTAATGGATTTAGCATCTGAAAAGGTATAGCCATCAAGCATTTTTCCACTTAATAGAATCATAAAGAGTGTAAAAAATTTGAGGCTGTTTTATATTCGACGTGAAGGGCGTTTATTTTTAGTAGAGTTTGGACGGACTGTGAAACGTAATTTAGAGCGACCAAAGAGAGGGAGGGACCAAAGGCATCCATTAAAATGCTCTCTTAGCTGAATCATCTGTTGCTCTCAGCACGATGCAATTCATGAACACAATTCAATGTGCTTTTTGCTGAGATAAAAGGATCAACCCGGAAGTGTCAAGGTAAAATCAGACACAGTATAGAAAGTTAGACATCTCATAGGCTTGCTTTTTTTCTAGTTTGGGCAGGGCAGGCAGGGTTGAGAGGAAGAGGCAGAATAAAGTAGACCAGATCCAGCTGCTATTGCATTGGTGTCTATGGGAGAGGCATAAGATTTGGCAGAATGTTGCAGATTTTCCCCACACACGGTAATTGGAGTATATTTTGGGTGATTTTATGAGCGTTCTGAGCCCAATCGACATCTGAGGAGCTTAGGAGAAAAACAACTTTGTTTGAGGTATGAAGCAGTCATCTGGCTGGTTGCTAGGCAGGAGGGATTGGGGGGAGCTTAGCAACCACCCTTTCCACAGACTGGAACTGTGATAATAGATTTTTATATGGGAAGGGAAAGAGGGATACCTAGTCAGTTGTACAACTGAATGTCTTCAACTGAATTATTATTATTATTTTTTAATTGAACATGTATTTAACTAGGCAAGTCAGTTAAGAACAAGTTCTTATTTACACTGACGGCCTACCGGGGAACAGTGTGTTAACTGCCTTGTTCAGGGACAGAACGACTGATTTTTACCTTGTCATCTCGGTGATTCTATCCAGCAACATTTTTGCATACGGGCCCAACCCTCTAACCACTGGTCTTCCGCATGTATCCCAACCCCTCTGAATCAGAGAGGTGCAGGAGGTTGCCTTAATCGACATCCACGTCTTCAGCGCCCGGGGAACCGTGGGTTAACTGCCTTGCTCAGGAAGAAGGCTTTCTTGCGAGGTCTTCATTCTAAGCCATATTTGGTAAAGTATCACCACTAACGTACATCCCTGCACCCCTTTGTATACTTGGAATAGGCTTGTATTGACACATCACACACACACACACACACACATACACACACACACACACACGCAGGCACACACACACACACACACACACACACGCAGGCACACACACACGCACACACGCAGGCACACACACACACGCACGCACGCACACACACACACACACACACACACACACACACACACACACACACACACACACACACACACACACACACACACACACACACACACACACACACACACACAGACACACATTCAAATGGCTGACACCACCGACAGAACTGAGTTACAGTTATGTAATGGAACATTTGTGTTTCACTCTGGAGAATGGCATTGATATAGCACCGATAATACATATTAATACAAGTGCAGGCCAAAGAGTAAATGTTTAATCCTGGACCACATAGCAGACGTGTTTCATAATATATTTTTCTATATCCACTGGCCAGGACCTGGTCTTTAAGTCAAAAGGCTAGACCAGAAGGGTATAGCAAGAAATATATATATATTTTTTTTAAACAATCGGAATGGGCATGGTCTAATTGATCCAACAACACACATCTACCGTGTGCTTGGATTTCCTAATAAACCAGAATAGCAGTAGTTATTTTGGGTTATTAAGGCTAATGCAGTAAGTTTACATGCACACTAATAATGTGACATTTAACTGATTACATTGTAAATAACCTATACAGCACCAGTCAAATGTTGGTACACACCTACTCATTCTGTGGTTTTTCTTTATTTTTACTATTTTCTACATTGTAGAATAATAGGGAAGACATAACAACTATGAAATAACTCATATGGAATCATGTAGGATTCAAAAAGAGTTGTGGTCGACTGCACTTTAAGAAACTTTCAAAGTTCTTGACATTTTCTGGATTGTCTGACCTTCATGTCTTAAAGTCATGATGGACTGTTGTTTCTCTTTGCTTGTCTGAGCTGTTCTTGCTGTAATCAGGACTTGGTATTTTACCAAATAGGGCTATCTTCTGTATACCACCCCTACCGTGTGACAACATAACTGATTGAAGAAGGAAAGCAATTCCACAAATGAACATTTAACAAGACACACATTTTAATTTAAATGCATTCCAGGTGACTAGCTCATGAAGTTGGTTGAGAGAATGCCAGGAATGTGCAAAGCTGTCATTAAGGCAAAGGGTGGCTAATTTGAAGAATCTCAAATATATTTAGATTTTTTAAACAGTTTTTAACACTTTCTTTTGGTTACTAGATGATTACACACGTGTTATTTCATAGTTTTGATGTCTTCACTATTATTCTACAATGTAGAAAATAGTACAAATAAAGGAAAACCCTTGAATGAGGAGGTGTGTCCTAAGTTTTCAATGCTACTGTATGTCCATCTTACCCAAAATGCCTCTGCTGATTCTACAGCTTTTGTATGCAGTAATCGCATGCCTATGAACCAGAGTTATACTGTTAGTACTGAGGTGGTGTGGGAAGTCCACAGTGGGAAGTCCACTGTGTGCAGCTCACCCTGCACTAATAAAAATGTTTACCTCTGCTAAGCTTCCCAGTAAGGCAAGTGAAATAATCAAGCATCCTAGAAAAGTGTTAAAACTAAATTAAAACTAGCCCAAGTTATCATAAGTAGCTTAAGAAACAAGGTTCATGAAATCAATAATTTGCTAGTAACAGATGACATTCATATTCTGACGATGTCTGAAACTCAAACTACATTTGACGATACAGTGGTAGAAATACAGTGCCTTGCGAAAGTGTTCGGCCCCCTTGAACTTTGCGACCTTTTGCCACATTTCAGGCTTCAAACATAAAGATATAAAACTGTATTTTTTTGTGAAGAATCAACAACAAGTGGGACACAATCATGAAGTGGAACAACATTTATTGGATATTTAAAACTTTTTTAACAAATAAAAAACTGAAAAATTGGCCGTGCAAAATTATTCAGCCCCCTTAAGTTAATACTTTGTAGCGCCACCTTTTGCTGCGATTACAGCTGTAAGTCGCTTGGGGTATGTCTCTATCAGTTTTGCACATCGAGAGACTGACATTTTTTCCCATTCCTCCTTGCAAAACAGCTCGAGCTCAGTGAGGTTGGATGGAGAGCATTTATGAACAGCAGTTTTCAGTTCTTTCCACAGATTCTCGATTGGATTCAGGTCTGGACTTTGACTTGGCCATTCTAACACCTGGATATGTTTATTTTTGAACCATTCCATTGTAGATTTTGCTTTATGTTTTGGATCATTGTCTTGTTGGAAGACAAATCTCCGTCCCAGTCTCAGGTCTTTTGCAGACTCCATCAGGTTTTCTTCCAGAATGGTCCTGTATTTGGCTCCATCCATCTTCCCATCAATTTTAACCATCTTCCCTGTCCCTGCTGAAGAAAAGCAGGCCCAAACCATGATGCTGCCACCACCATGTTTGACAGTGGGGAGGGTGTGTTCTGGGTGATGAGCTGTGTTGCTTTTACGCCAAACATAACGTTTTGCATTGTTGCCAAAAAGTTCAATTTTGGTTTCATCTGACCAGAGCACCTTCTTCCACATGTTTGGTGTGTCTCCCAGGTGGCTTGTGGCAAACTTTAAACAACACTTTTTATGGATATCTTTAAGAAATGGCTTTCTTCTTGCCACTCTTCCATAAAGGCCAGATTTGTGCAATATACGACTGATTGTTGTCCTATGGACAGAGTCTCCCACCTCAGCTGTAGATCTCTGCAGTTCATCCAGAGTGATCATGGGCCTCTTGGCTGTATCTCTGATCAGTCTTCTCCTTGTATGAGCTGAAAGTTTAGAGGGACGGCCAGGTCTTGGTAGATTTGCAGTGGTCTGATACTCCTTCCATTTCAATATTATCGCTTGCACAGTGCTCCTTGGGATGTTTAAAGCTTGGGAAATCTTTTTGTATCCAAATCCGGCTTAAAACTTCTTCACAACAGTATCTCGGACCTGCCTGGTGTGTTCCTTGTTCTTCATGATGCTCTCTGCGCTTTTAATGGACCTCTGAGACTATCACAGTGCAGGTGCATTTATACGGAGACTTGATTACACACAGGTGGATTGTATTTATCATCATTAATCATTTAGGTCAACATTGGATCATTCAGAGATCCTCACTGAACTTCTGGAGAGAGTTTGCTGCACTGAAAGTAAAGGGGCTGAATAATTTTGCACGCCCAATTTTTCAGTTTTTGATTTGTTAAAAAGGTTTGAAATATCCAATAAATGTCGTTCCACTTCATGACTGTGTCCCACTTGTTGTTGATTCTTCACAAAAAAATACAGTTTTATATCTTTATGTTTGAAGCCTGAAATGTGGCAAAAGGTCGCAAAGTTCAAGGGGGCCGAATACTTTCGCAAGGCACTGTACATGTAACGGCTCTCT
Source organism: Oncorhynchus kisutch (assembly GCF_002021735.2). Classification (NCBI taxonomy): domain Eukaryota; kingdom Metazoa; phylum Chordata; class Actinopteri; order Salmoniformes; family Salmonidae; genus Oncorhynchus; species Oncorhynchus kisutch. The sequence continues at coordinate 78,083,053 of NC_034191.2, forward strand.
TCTATCTCCTCCTCTGACGAAGAGGTAGAACAAGGATCGGACCAAAATGCAGCGTGATGATGATTCATGATATATTTTAATGAAGGAAAACCTATACATACAGAAACTACAAAACGAACTAAATGAAATAATGAAAACCGAAACTGCCCTATCTGGTGCAAACACAAAGACAGGAACAATCACCCACGAAAACACTCACAGAATATGGCTGCCTAAATATGGTTCCCAATCAGAGACAACGATAATCACCTGACTCTGATTGAGAACCGCCTCAGGCAGCCATAGACTACGTAGACACCCCACAAAACCCCTAAGACAAAAACACACCACAATAACCCATGTCACACGCTGGCCTGACCAAATAATTAAAGAAAACACAAAATACTAAGACCAAGGCGTGACAATACAAGGTTATAACATCTACAGAAAAGACAGAAATGCCAATGGTGGAGGTGTAGCTGTTTATATTCAGAACCACCACATTCCTGTAAAGATTAGAGATGATCTCATGTTAAATACTGTGGAAGTAATACGACTACAGGTTAATTTGCCTCACCTAAAGCCCATTCTGGTGGGAAGCTACTATAGACCACCAAGTGTTAACAGTCAGTATCTGGATAACATGTGTGAAATGCTTGATAATGTGATATCAACGGAGAGGTATACTTGCTGGGTGATTTAAATATTGACTGGCTTTCATCAGGCTGTCCACTGAAGAGAAAGCTTCAAACTGTAACTATTGCCTGCAACCTGGTTCAGGTTATCAATCAACCTACCAGGGTAGTTACAAACAGCATGGTAATGAAATCATCAATGATCCTATCTTTAATAATGCTTCATAAATTTGTTTGAAAGCAGTATCCAAATCCATTGGATGTAGTGATCACAATATAGTAGCCATATCTAGGAAAACCAAAGTTCCAAAGGCTGGGCCTAATATAGAGTATAAGAGGTAATAGAATACATTTTGTAGTGATTCCTATGTTGTTGATGTAAAGAATATTTGTTAATCTGTGATGTGTAATGATGAGCAACCAGACGCTGCACTTGACACATTTATGAAATTGCTTATCCCAGTTTCTAATAAGCATGCACCCATTAATAAGGAAATGACTGTAAAAACGGTTCGATCCCTGTGGATTGATGAGGAATTGTATGGTTGAAAGGGATGGGACAAAAGAGATGGAAAACTAGGTCTGGCTGTACAACCAATTGGCAAACGGACTGCAAATTGAGAAATCATGTGACTGAACTGAATTAAAAAAGAAGAAGAAACTACACTATGAATTGTTTTTAAATGACATAAAGAAAGATAGTAAAAAGCTGTGGAGCACCTAAAATGTAATTTGGGGGGAAAAAACTCTGCTCCATCATTCACTGAATCAGATGGCTCATACACCCCAAAAGCCACTGATGTTGCCAACTACTTTAATGACTTTTTTCATTGGCAAGATTACAAAACTTAGGCATGAGATGCCAGCAGCAAACACTGAAACTACATTTCCAAGTATATCCGACCAAATTATGAAAGATAAGCACTGTAATTTTTAATTCCTTAAAGTAAGTGTGGAAGAGGTAAAAAAAGTATTGTTGTCTATGAACAATGACAAGCCACCAGGGTCTGACAACTTGGATGAAAAATTACTGAGGATCTTAGCAAACGATATTGCAACTCCCATTTGCCATATCTTCAATTTAAGCCTATTAGAAAGTGTGTTCCCTCAGGCCTGGAGGAAAGCAAAAGTAATAGCCAACCAATCAGCATGTTACTAACCCCTAGGAAAACTTTTGGGAAAAAATGTGTTTGACCAGATACAAAACAATTTGACAGACTTTCTGCATGCTTATAAGGGAAGGACATTCAACATTCATAGCACTTACACAAATGACTGATGATTGGCTGAGAGAAATTTATGCTAAAAATATTGTGGGGGTGGTTTTGTTAGACTTCTGTGCGACCTTTGACATTATCGATCATAGTCTGACCCTGGAAAAACACATGTGTAATGGCTTTACACCTCCTGCTATAATGTGGATAAAGAGTTCCCTGTCTAACAGAACACAGAAGGTGTTCTTTAATGGAAGCCTCCAACATAATCCAGGTAGAATCAGGAATTCCCCAGGGCACCTGTCTACGCCCCTTGCTTTTTTCAATCTTTACTAATGACATGCCACTGGCTTTGAGTAAGGCCAGTGTGGGTATGTATGCGGATGACTCAACACTATACATGTCAGCTACTACAGTGACTGAAATGATTGCAACACTTAACAAAGACTTGCAGTTAATTTCAGAATGGGTGGCATGAAATAAATGCATTGAATTTGGGACCAGAAATCAATCACCAAACCCTACTAAATCTTCTTATTAATAATCTGAGAATTGAGCAAGTTGGGGATACTGAACCTCTTGGAGTAATGCTGTATTTTAAACTGGTCAAAACATGTTGATTCAACAGCAGCTAAGATGGGGAGAAGTCTGTCTAAAATAAAGCGTTGCTGTACATTATTAACAGCATAATCAAAAAGGCAGGTCCTACTAGTTTTGTCGCACTAATGTTCAGTCGTGTGGTCAGGTGTCACAAAAAGGGACTTAGGAAAATTGCAATTGGCTCAGAACAAGGCAACATGGCCCTTGGATGTACACAGAGAGCTAACAATAGTAATGTGCAAGTCAATCTCTCATGGCTCAAAGTGGAGGAGAGATTGACTTCGTGATGACACCCATGCGACGACACCCATGCGACGACACCCATGCATACCCCACAAGACATGCCACCAGAGGTCTCTTCACAGTCCCCAAGTCCAGAACAGACTATGGGAGGCACACAGTACTACATAGAGCCATGACTACATGAAACTCTATTCCACAGTACTACACAGAGCCATGACTACATGGAACTCTATTCCACAGTACTACACAGAGCCATGACTACATGGAACTCTATTCCACAGTACTACACAGAGCCATGACTACATGGAACTCTATTCCACAGTACTACACAGAGCCATGACTTCATGGAACTCTATTCCACAGTACTACATAGAGCCATGACTACATGGAACTCTATTCCACAGTACTACACAGAGCCATGACTTCATGGAACTCTATTCCACAGTACTACATAGAGCCATGACTACATGGAACTCTATTCCACAGTACTACATAGAGCCATGACTACATGGAACTCTATTCCACATCAAGTAACTCATGTAAGCAGTAGAATCAGATAAAAATACACCTTATGGAACAGCGGGGACTGTGAAGCAACACATACAAACACACGATAACATATGCACTATACACGCACATGGATTTTGTGTTGTAGATATGCGGTAGTACTGTAGAGTAGAGGCCTGAGGGCACACACTTAATATGTTGTGAGATCTGTTATGAATGTATGGTAACTGCCTTTATATTGCTGGTACCCAGGAAGAGTAGCTGCTGCCTTGACAGCAGCTAATGGGGATCCATAATAAATACAAATACAAATTATAGCAGAAGGCAGAGTATGGCATTAGTCATGTAAACACCATACTCTGCTTATCTTAATTGGCATAAGGTCCAGGGGTGTAGTGCTGCCGGAGCGTGGGGGAGCGGTGCTCACTAACTTTTTTCATTTTACACTAAGCTGGTAAAACTATTTCTGGTCATTTTTTCTGATAAATTCTAAATAAAATACATTTAATTACCACTAAAATTCCATGAAAGATGATAGAATGACAAGCCTAATGAATATGTATAGCAGCCTAGAGGTAAATGGTGGTTTCTTTCCTGTCTTCTCTGTGATGGTGACCAGAATGAACAACTGTAGGCTACGTGTCTGCACTGCAGAGGACTGTCGGAGGCTTGACCACTTTGGCCAATCAGAACGTTGAACATACATATCTAATGTCCTGCAGCTCGGCAGAGTGTGAGATGGGGTTAGCCACATGAACCTTGTCACACCAACGAGATCTAGGATCCAAGTTCACCGTTTGTCTGCCTTGACTTATCATCACACCAACGAGATCTAGGATCCAAGTTCACAGTGTGTCTTCCTTGACTTATCATCACACCAACGAGATCTAGGATCCAAGTTCACCGTTTGTCTGCCTTGATGTTCATAAAACTCTACGGACCCCCTCTTGCGCAGTGGAACCCAGAACGATATGTAACCTCTTGGTTATGGCAACACCGTTCTGCCGAGGACACCCCAAAGCCCAAGAGCCTGACCCTCTCTGGGAGTTCCTGCAGCCCTGTTTGGGATATTTAGTCTATATTGGCTATTGGTTGAGATGCTGCAGGGCCCGTTCTAGATTGGTATGTCAGGGTGGGAAATTGTAAATGTGAATTGGGCCAAGTTGGGAGGTAATAATGCATTTAGGTTATAGTTTATTGAGATGCATGAATACACCACACCAACATATGATTGACTGTTTTAAAACAAATGTCCTGCTATTCTACATAGTAAAGATTCATGTTTACAACTTGGTCAATTTATTTGATAGCATGTTTAATTATCAATGAATTGATAGTTCACCTCTATTTTATTTTACTTTGTAATAGGGTAGCCTATATTATAACCATGTATTCAAGCTTATCAACGTTTATTTATGATACAGCGCAGTGTAAGCTACACAATACAATGAAATAGCTGACAACTAAAACTCTCCTCGCAAACAGTGCACTGATATTAACCCTTGGCCTTGAACGTCCTAAGCTATGTGTATTTGTATTTACACTGGGCTATAGCCTACGAATAACTATATCACGTAGTCACAGACTTATTAGGCTATATTGCAAATGATTGTTGTTTGTTCCAGAACTGGCCGAATGGCAGAGCTATCCTACAGGACCACAAGTTGGTTGATCATCTTTAACATCATTGAGCGATCCTGTCGCTGTCCCTTTCAGCACCATAAAAGGGCGTCCCCCCCCCACAGAAATCTAATTAATATAATCCAGAAATCTGAATCAAAATCAGTCTGTTAAAGCTACAGTAAATGTATTTGCATTGACATTAGGCTAAAGCCTACGAATAGACTATTCAATAAGTCTGTCCTTGGTTCAGAAATACAAAGATGTTCTCTGTACGCTCACAAGCCTTTCAGGTTGAGTGCATCATTATTTTAACAAGCCAATATATAAATAGTTCAATGGAACGCAGACCGTGGGGGTTAGAAGAAAGACGGCGGATTGGTGCACATTCAACACATCTGATCTAACAAATCTGATTGGTGCACATTCAACACATCTTATCTAACAAATCTGATTGGTGCACATTCAACACATCTTATCTAACAAATCTGATTGGTGCACATTCAACACATCTTATCTAAAAAATCTGATTGGTGCACATTCAACACATCTTATCTAACAAATCTGATTGGTGCACATTCAACAAATCTGATTGGTGCACATTCAACACATCTTATCTAAAAAATCTGATTGGTGCACATTCAACACATCTTATCTAACAAATCTGATTGGTGCACATTCAACACATCTGGTCTAACAAATCTGATTGGTGCACATTCAACAAATCTGATCTAACAAATCTGATTGCTGCACATTCAACAAATCTGATCAAACAAATCTGATTGGTGCACATTCAATAAATCTGATCTAACAAAGTGGATATTCGTCAAATACGACATGATTGGTGTATTGTAAGCAGGCCCACAATGTGGTAACTAAAGTCAGACTTGGAGATATATGTCTGTTCTCGCTGATTAATGTTTAGAATCGGCGGTGGTAGTCAAAGTTGTTTTGAACTATTATGCTGTTTATTGGTGACAATGACATGAACATGCATTGGGGTTGACATCCATGTAAGTATTATACTCCAACATAGTGTCGTGACTTCATTTTCATTCATCTGATGATTGTTATTTATTTAGTCCACTAACTATGTTTAATTGTTACTCGATTAAATTATTCATGTAACAATTTCCTCATTAGGATTTGGGGCACCACGAAACAAGTTGATTAGAGAGTTAACATCTCCTGAAATAAACTAAAGATACATAAGTTATATATTGATAACTGACACGTATTAATCATTACCTCATATCAGTCTCCTTCTGAACAGTCACCTATCAATCATTACCTCATATCAGTCTGATTCTGAGCAGTTACCTATCAATCATTACCTAATATCAGTCTCCTTCTGAACAGTCACCTATCAATCATTACCTCATATCAGTCTGATTCTGAGCAGTTACCTATCAATCATTACCTAATATCAGTCTCCTTCTGAACAGTCACCTATCAATCATTACCTCATATCAGTCTCCTTCTGAACAGTCACCTATCAATCATTACCTCATATCAGTCTGATTCTGAACAGTTACCTATCAATCATTACCTAATATCAGTCTCCTTCTGAACAGTCACCTATCAATCATTACCTCATATCAGTCTCCTTCTGAACAGTAACCTATCAATCATTACCTCATATCAGTCTCATTCTGAACATTCACCTATCAATCATTACCTCATATCGGTCTCCTTCGGAACAGTCACCGATCAATCACTACCTCGTATCAGTCTCGTTCTGAACAGTTACCTATCAGTCATTACCTCATATCGGTCTCCTTCTGAACAGTCACCTATCAATCATTACCTCATATCGGTCTCCTTCTGAACAGTCACCGATCAATCACTACCTCGTATCAGTCTCGTTCTGAACTGTCGTAACCTTCTTGGATCTGCAAGAACCCCCAACATTGAGCCTTATTCAGTACTACACAAATTGGTTTAACTATTTATTTACTAACTAAATAATAACCCAGAATACGCATACATGAGACAAAGGTCCCTAGTGGACTGATAAGATATGACGGCTTATTACACAGAGCTGGAGACGGGGGTGGGAAAAATAGAGAGATACAGAAAAAGGGATGTTTATCATGGATACAAACTATTCTCACATTAAGGAACATGTTTTTATATACACTACCTCTCAAAAGTTTGTGATCACTTAGAAATGTCCTTGTTTTTTAAAGAAAGCACATTTTTTTGTCTATTAAGGGATAGGGTCTAGTTTCCTGAATTTCCGCTTGACTGACATGCCCAAAGGAAACTGCCTGTTACTCAAGCTCAGAAGCCAGGATATGCATACATATTGGTAGCATTAGATAGAAAACACTTTGAAGTTTGTAAAACTGTTAAAATAATGTCTGTGACAATAACAGAATAAATATGGCAGGCAAAAATCTGAAGAGAATCCAACCAGAATTTATTTTTTTGAGGTCCCAGGCTCTTATTATGGAAACCTATTGTTTCGATGTAAATCCGTCTTCCAGATTGCAATTCCTATGGCTTCCACTAGATGTCAACAGTCTTTATTCAAGGTTTCAGGCTTATTTTATGAAAAACGAACAAGTATTTTGAGTTTTTGTTAGGAGACCACCTGGACAAAATCAGTCTTTCGGCCTGCGAGGGAGAGGGCGCGCGCTTAGGAATTTTCCTTTCCTATCGAAAATGCTACTTTCCGTATGAAATATTATAGTTTATTTACATTTTAGAGTACCTGATGATTAAATAGAAATGTCATTTGATTTGTTTGGACGAAGTTTAGTGGTAGCTTTTTGGACTCCTTTGTCTACATGTTGAATGAGTGGATTACTGAAATCGATGGTGCAAACTAAACTGACTTTTTAGGAAATAATGAAGGATCTTATCTAACAAAACGACCATTCATGTTGTAGCTGAGATCCTTCAAATTGGTCAGAAATACAGTGTAGACATTGTTAATGTTGTAAATAACTATTGTAGCTGGGAACGGCAAATTTTTTATGGAATACCGACATAGGCTTACAGAGGCCCATTCCAATGGCACGTTGTGTCAACTAATCCAAGTTTATCATTTATTAAAGGCTAATTGATCATTAGAAACCTTTTTGAAATTATATTAGCACAGCTGAAATCTTTTGTTCTGATTTAAAGAAGCAATAAAACTGGCCATCATTAGACTAGTTGTATCTGGAGCATCAGCATTTGTGGGCTCGATTACAGGCTCAAAATGGCCAGAAACAAAGAACGTTCTTCTGAAAGTCGTCAGCCTATTCTTGTTCTGTGAAAAAAATGCTGTTCCAATGCGAAAAATTGCCAAGAAACTGAAGATCTCGTTCAACGCTGTGTACTACTCCCTTCACAGAACAGTGCATACTGGCTCTAATAAGAATAGAAAGAGGAGTGGGAGGCCCCGGTGCACAACTGAGCGAGAGGACAAGTACATTAGAGTGTCTAGTTTGAGAAACAGACGCCTCACAAGTCCTCAACTGGCAGCTTCATTAAATAGTACCCACAAAACACCAGTCTCATTGTCAACAGTGAAGAGGCAACTCCAGGATGATGGCCTTCTAGGCAGCATCCCAGAGGTGACTGTCAAACATATCACTTCAAAAGGTAGGTTACCTTCGAACGTTCATCCAAAACAGTTTCAGCGTCCGAACTGTGCACCCACTAACTTTCTATCAAAGTAGCATGTCATATGATTTAATCAGTCAGAGACACGACACTGAGAACACCATCATCTTCGTGAGAGTCTCATCTTTTCATATTAGTGTGTACAGACGTTTTGTGAGAAGAATGAGAGCTTGGCGGATGCGATGTATTGAGATGCAGTCTCTAGCAGACGGATTTTGAGAAAATGTTTTGGTTATGTATTTCTTATGCCTCGGGCAGAGTATGGAGGGGCCTCAAGCAAATAAATGATTTACAAAAATAATATATACAGTTGAAGTCAGAAGTTTACGTACACTTAGGTTGGAGTCATTACAACTCGTTTTTCAACCACTACACACATTTCTTGTTAACAAACTATAGTTTTGGCAAGTCGGCTAGGACATCTACCTTGTGCATGGCACAAGTAATTTTTCCAACAATTGTTTACAGACAGACTATTTCACTTAAAATTCACTGTCTCACAATTCCAGTGGGACTGAAGTTTACATACACTAAGTTGACCCTGCCTTTAAACAGCTTGAAAAATTCCAGGAAATTATGTCAACGCTTTAGAAGCTTCTGATAGGCTAATTGACATAATTTGAGTCAAATTGGAGGTGTACCTGTGGATGTATTTCAAGGCCTACCTTCAAACTCAATGCCTCTTTGCTTGACATCATCGGAAAATCAAAAGAAATCAGCCAAGACCTCAGAATATTCTTTTAGACTTCCGCAAGTCTGATTCATCCTTGGGAGAAATTTCCAAACGCCTGCAGGTACCACATTCATCTGTACAAACAATAGTACGCAAGTATAAACAACATGGGACCACACAGCCATCAGACCGCTCAGAAAGGAGACGCCTTCTGTCTCCTAGAGATTAACGTACTTTGGTGCGAAAAGTGCAAATCAATTCCAGAACAACAGCAATGGACCTTGTGAAGATTCTGGAGGAAACAGGTACAGAGGTATCTTTATCCACAGTAAAACGAGTCCTATATCGACATAACCTGAAAGGCCGCTCAGCAAGGAAGATGCCACTGCTCCAAAATCGCCATATAAAAGCCAGACTACAGTTCACAACTGCACATGGGGACAACGAACGTACTTTTTGGAGAAATGTCCTCTGGTCTGATGAAACAAAAATATAACTGTTTGGCCATAATGACCATCGTTATGTTTGGAGGGAAAAGGGGGAGGCTTACAAGCCGAAGAACACCATCCCAACCGTGTAGCATGGGGGTGGCAGCATCATGTTGTGGGGGTGCATTGCTGCAGGAGGGACTGGTGCACTTCACAAAATAGATGGCATCATGAGGAAAGAAAATGAAGTGGATATATTGAAGCAACATCTCAAGACGTCAGTCAGGAAGTTAAAGCTTGGTCGCAAATGGGTCTTCCAAATGGACAATAAACCCAAGCATACTTCCAAAGTTGTGGCAAAATGGCTTAAGGACAACAAAGTCAATGTATTGGAGTGGCCATCACAAAGACCTGACCTCAATCCTATAGAAACTTTGTGGACAAAACTTTAAAAGTGTGTGCGAGCAAGGAGGCTTACAAACCTGAGTCAGTTACACTAACTCTGTCAGGAGGAATGGGCCAATATTCACCCAACTTATTGTGGGAAGCTTGTGGCTACCCGAAAAGTTTGACCCAAGTTAAACAATTTTAAAGCTGAAAGAAATCCTTCTCTCTACTATTATTCTGACATTTCACATTCTTAAAATAAAGTGGTGATCCTAACTGACCTAAAACAGGGAATTTTTACTTGGATTAAATGTCAGGAATTGTGAAAACTGATTTTAAATGTATTTGGCTAAGGTGTATGTAAACTTCCGACTTCAACTGTATATATACTTTTTCATGCCCAGCTCATGAGGCCCCTTTATTATGTGAATACTGAGGCAATTGCCCCATCTGCTTAATTAATGGCAAGTCCACCAGTGTGTGGCTACTGGCTATAAGTCCAAAGATAGGCCGCTGTAACATTGTATTGCCTTGTGGGATGAAGACATATTCTGGCGAATGTATTATGACGTTTTTTGAGAAAGAACAGTGCTACCAGGCTGACCATCGTGCACTCTGCAGGCATGCTGCCTTCCAACATGATGGTGTGGTGCAAACAGGATGTACTTTCCATCCAATTCTGGACCACATTATTCTGCTTGTTCTGGACTCCAGAGAAACAACATGATATATCCTGTAATGATAGGCTACATTTGCACAAGGATTGTGGGCACATGTTCACATGTGTGTTTGCGTGCGCAGGGGGTTGCAAGATATGCTCCACTATTTTTAGGAAGTTGCCTGTCAAAACGTTTGAAAACCACTGGGATACATGATTGTGCCAACAAATGGAGTTGGGTTGGTATAGCAATGGTAGGCTATATTATCAGGAGTTGGGTTGGTTTAGTAATGGTTGGGTATAGTATCAGGAGTTGGGTTGGTATAGTAATGGTAGGATATAGTATCAGGAGTTGGATTGGTATAGTAATGGTAGGCTATAGTATCAGGAGTTGGGTTGGATATGGTAATGGTAGGCTATAGTATCAGGAGTTGGGTTGGATATGGTAATGGTAGGCTATAGTATCAGGAGTTGGGTTGGTATAGTAATGGTAGGCTATAGTATCAGGAGTTGGGTTGGTATAGTAATGGTAGGCTATATTATCAGGAGTTGGGTTGGTATAGTAATGGTAGGCTATAGTATCAGGAGTTGGGTTGGATATGGTAATGGTAGGCTATAGTATCAGGAGTTGGGTTGGATATGGTAATGGTAGGCTATAGTATAAGGAGTTTGGTTGGATATGGTAATGGTAGGCTATAGTATCAGGAGTTGGGTTGGTATAGTAATGGTAGGCTATAGTATCAGGAGTTGGGTTGGTATAGTAATGGTAGGCTATAGGATCAGGAGTTGGGTTGGATATGGTAATGGTAGGCTATAGTATCAGGAGTTGGGTTGGTATAGTAATGGTAGGCAATGGTATTTCATACAACCTTGTATTTTGACTGGAATTGTGTTGGTCATTGTTAATAAGGGGATTATTTATTCCAGTTGCAGACAGACAGACAGACAGACAGACAGACAGACAGACAGACAGACAGACAGACAGACAGACAGACAGACAGACAGACAGACAGACAGACAGACAGACAGACAGACAGACAGACAGACAGACAGACAGACAGACAGACAGACAGACAGACAGACAGACAGACAGACAGACAGACAGACAGACAGACAGACAGACAGACAGACAGACAGACAGACAGACAGACAGACAGACAGACAGACAATATATAGATAGATGTATAAAATATATACTATTCAAGCAGCCATGGTACATTGTCAGGCTGGAGTTGTGTGCATCAGTCCCTGTCATGCTGCCCTTTGAATTAGCTACAATCCCCTGTGTAGACTATGCTAACACCTAGATTGTGTTGAGGGATCTGGGGAAGGGTACTAAAAAATGTCTACAGCACTGAAGGTCCCCAAGAACATAGTGGCCTCCATAATTCTTAAATGGAAGACGTTTGAAACCACCAAGACTCTTCCTAGACCTGGCCTGCCCGGCCAAACTGAACAATCGGGGGAAAAGGGCCTCGGTCAGGGATTTGAACAAGAACCCAAATGTTCACTCTGACAGAGCTTTAGAGTTCCTCTTTGAAAATGGGAGAGCCTTCCAGAAGGACAAGCATTTCTGCAGCACTTCACCAATCAGGCCTTTATGATAGGGTGGCCAGACGGAAGCCACACGACAGCACGCTTGGAGTGCCAAGCGTCAGGTCTAAAGGAAACCTGGCACCATCCCTAAGGTGAAGCATGGTGATGGCAGTGTCATGCTGTGGAATGTTTTTTAGCGGCATGGACTGGGAGACTAGTCAGGATCGAGGGAAAGGAGCAAAGTACAGAGAGATCCTTGGTGAAAACCTGCTCCAGAGCGCTCAGGACCTCAGACTGTGGCGAAGGTTCACCGTCCAACAGGACAACGACCCTAAGCACACAGTTAAGACAACGTGGGCATGTGTGGTGGAAATTCTTACACAGGGACACTCGAAGGAAATCTTAATACGAATAATTTTTTTATTGTCAGCGTGCCGGAGAGGTTCCCACCAATTTAATGCACCATAGTACACATGTCAATCAGGAGCTCTGCTTGGGCAGTCTATACGGCTATACAAACAAGTTATATGTGCATGATTTAGCATAATTAATTAATGATTACCTCAATGTTTCATTCATGTGACTGACCAATACTGGTTCATAAAATGTGACAGTCCAATAACTCACAAGGCTTTTTCTCTCTAAGCTGAGACCTTGAAAGTGAGATATCTTTTGTTCTCAAAACAAGGTCTGGGCATACTGCCAAATTGCATTTACTGATAGTGAGGATTCGTTCAGTCAGCCACTTGAATGAACATAGAAATTGATTTAAAGAACATCACATGAATAGAACAGAAATTAGTTTTAAGAAAATCACAAACATGAATATTCCCATTACAAGTGACTTCAGGACAACTCTCTGAATGTCCTTGAGTGGCCCAGCCAGAGCCCGAACCCGATCGAACATCTCGGTAGAGACCTGAAAACAGCTTTGCAGCAACACTCCCCATCCAACCTGACAGAGCTTGGTATTGGAAACGGTGTTACAGTAGTCTAGTGTGAAGGGCTATGGCAGGGGAAACAGTGTTGCAGTCTAGTGTGAGGGGTTATGTCAGTAGTCTAGTGTGAGGGGTTATGGCAGGGGAAACAGTGTTTTTATTTATTTATTTTAATTTCACCTTTATTTAACCAGGTAGGCTAGTTGAGAACAAGTTCTCATTTACAACTGCGGACCTGGCCAAGATAAAGCATAGCAGTGTGAACAGACAGCAACACAGAGTTACACATGGAGTAAACAATAAACAGGTCAATAACACAGTAGAAAACAAATAAAGAGTCTGTATACATTGTGTGCAAAAGGCATGTGGAGGTAGGTGAATAATTACAATTTAGCAGATTAACACTGGGGTGATAAATGATCAGATGGTCATATACAGGTGGAGATACTGGTGTGCAAAAGAGCAGAAAAGTAAATAAATAAAAACAGTATGGGGATGAGGTAGGCAAATTGGGTGGGCTATTTACCGATGGACTATGTACAGCTGCAGCGATCAGTTAGCTGCTCAGATAGCAGATGTTTAAAGTTGGTGAGGGAGATAAAAGTCTCCAACTCCAGCGATTTTTGCAATTCGTTCCAGTCACAGGCAGCAGAGAACTGTAAGGAAAGGCGGCCAAAAGAGGTGTTGGCTTTAGGGATGATCAGTTGGCATGCAATCTGCTGCACAAAGACAGTACTGTGCAGCAGATTGCACAGCGGAGAAGGTATGGTGGATTCGAGATGGTCAGGGGTCTGTTTGTTGACTTGGCTTTCGAAGACTTTCACAGAAGACCTTCAACTTCACAGAAGTCAACAAATGAGGGTGCCTGGGGACATGCAGGGCCTGGGTTTACCTCCACATCACCCGCGGAACAGAGGAGGAGTAGGATGAGGGTGCGGCTAAAGGTTATCACCTAGAACGTTGGGGACAAAGAATAAAAGGAGCAGATTTCTGGTCGTGGTAGAATATATTCAGGGCATAATGCGCAGACAGGGGTATGGTGGGGTGCGGGTACAGCGGAGGTAAGCCAAGGCACTGGGTGATGATAAGAGAGGTTGTATCTCTGGACATGCTGGTTGTAATGGGTGAGGTCACCGCATGTGTGGGAGGTGGGACAAAGGAGGTATAAGAGGTATGAAGAGTGGAACTAGGGGCTCCATTATAAACTAAAACAATGATAACTAACCTGAACAACAGTATACAAGGCATATTAACATTTGAGAGAAACATACAGCGAGGCAGTAGTCTAGTGTGAGGGTTTATGGCAGGGGAAACAGTGTTGCAGTAGTCTAGTGAGGGGTTATGGCAGGGGAAACAGTGTTGCAGTAGTCTAGTGAGGGTTTATGGCAGGGGAAACAGTGTTGCAGTAGTCTAGTGAGGGGTTATGGCAGTGGAAACAGTGTTGCAGTAGTCTAGTGTGAGGGGTTATGGCAGGGGAAACAGTGTTGCAGTAGACTAGTGTGAGGGTTTATGGCAGGGGAAACAGTGTTGCAGTAGTCTAGTGTGAGGGTTTATGGCAGTGGAAACAGTGTTGCAGTAGTCTAGTGTGAGGGTTTATGGCAGTGGAAACAGTGTTGCAGTAGTCTAGTGTGAGGGGTTATGGCAGGGGAAACAGTATTGCAGTAGTCTAGTGAGGGTTTATGGCAGGGGAAACAGTGTTGCAGTAGTCTAGTGAGGGGTTATGGCAGTGGAAACAGTGTTGCAGTAGTCTAGTGAGGGGTTATGGCAGTGGAAACAGTGTTGCAGTAGTCTAGTGTGAGGGGTTATGGCAGGGGAAACAGTGTTGCAGTAGACTAGTGTGAGGGTTTATGGCAGGGGAAACAGTGTTGCAGTAGTCTAGTGTGAGGGTTTATGGCAGGGGAAACAGTGTTGCAGTAGTCTAGTGTGAGGGTTTATGGCAGGGGAAACAGTGTTGCAGTAGACTAGTGTGAGGGTTTATGGCAGGGGAAACAGTGTTGCAGTAGTCTAGTGTGAGGGTTTATGGCAGTGGAAACAGTGTTGCAGTAGTCTAGTGTGAGGGTTTATGGCAGTGGAAACAGTGTTGCAGTAGTCTAGTGTGAGGGGTTATGGCAGGGGAAACAGTATTGCAGTAGTCTAGTGTGAGGGGCTATGGCAGGGGAAACAGTGTTGCAGTAGTCTAGTGTGAGGGGCTATGGCAGGGGAAACAGTGTTGCAGTAGTCTAGTGTGAGGGGTTATGGCAGGGGAAACAGTGTTGCAGTAGTCTAGTGTGAGCGTTTATGGCAGGGGAAACAGTGTTGCGGTAGTCTAGTGTGAGGGGCTATGGCAGGGGCAACAGTGTTGCAGTAGTCTAGTGTGAGGGGTTATGGCAGAGGAAACAGTATTGCAGTAGTCTAGAGTGAGGGGTTATGGCAGGGGAAACAGTGTTGCAGTAATCTAGAGTGAGGGGTTATGGCAGGGGAAACAGTATTGCAGTAGTCTAGTGTGAGGGGTTATGGCAGGGGAAACAGTGTTGCAGTAGTCTAGTGTGAGGGGTTATGGCAGGGGAAACAGTGTTGCAGTAGTCTAGTGTGAGGTTGTTATGGCAGGGGAAACAGTGTTGCAGTAGTCTAGTGTGAGGGGTTATGGCAGGGGAAACAGTATTGCAGTAGTCTAGTGTGAGGGGTTATGGCAGGGGAAACAGTGTTGCAGTAGTCTAGTGTGAGGGGTTATGGCAGGGGAAACAGTGTTGCAGTAGTCTAGTGTGAGGGGTTATGGCAGGGGAAACAGTGTTGCAGTAGTCTAGTGTGTGGTTCAGAAATAATGACAAGAGAACCTGGAGAGCTTTGCATTCACATTTCCTAAAAAAGGGAACTGGACAGCGGAATTCAAGCAAACTGATCTTCAAATCAAATCCAAATCAAATCAAATTGTATTGGTCACATACACGTGTTTAGCAGATGTTATTTGTGGGTGTAGCAAAATGCTTGTAGTGAACTTAGACCACAGCTCTAGATGGTCTCAGTTCGGTTTGCTCAGGGGGCTCTTTTGAGGGTCTGAGTTCCTTTGGAGTGTTCACACTACACAAAAAACTAAGCGAACTCCACTGAGTTCACAAAGATTTGCTGAAAGTGTGAAAAGACCTTCAATTAGCTTAAAAATGTGAAAAAATATATTTATATATAGAATTTGCATGAGATTTGCTTTAAAACTGCACATTTTTCTATTTGCCCCATGGCAAAACATGTAGAATTGCAGGAATTTATCAGTAAAAAAAAAAAAAATGTTTTATTATCCCATCCAAATTCCCACCAACGAGCCTGGCTACGCTACTGCTCTGACTCCTTCTATGTTGCTCTGTTCATGAAACCCATGCATTCTGAATTGTGTCACAACAAGGTAAAGTAATTAAGACTGTGGCTCACCAAAAGCTGCTACTTGAGGACTTGGATGTTGGGATAAAAAAGGGAATATTTTATGCGGAATGATTTCCAAGCTGGAGTAAAATTGTACATGTGATAATCAATACACATCCCCATTAATGTCATTATTGTACACAACTTCAGTGTGAAACTACAATTAAGTTCTGTTCAAAAGCAACATTATGGATTTGGGGTGTAAATGAACAAACAAACCCTTTATTGATCGTTGTTCGACAACACACCGCAGAATTAAAGCTGTGATTCCAAATACTCTTTAATGATTTATTTCTTACTTTCTTTTTTTTTGGGGGGGGGGTGTATTTTTCTTAAAACTGCATTGTTGGTTAAGGGCTTGTAAGCAAGCATTTCACTGTAAGGTTGTTCTATTTGGCGCATGTGACAGCAGAAATTTGATTGCATTTGACCCATGCTGGGTTCTGGTTAAAGACTGGGTTCTGGTTAAAGACTGGGTTCTGGTTAAAGACTGGGTTCTGGCTAAAGAATGGGTTCTGGTTAAAGACTGGGTTCTGGCTAAAGACTGGGTTCTGGTTAAAGACTGGGTTCTGGTTAAAGACTGGGTTCTGGCTAAAGACTGGGTTCTGGTTAAAGACTGGGTTCTGGTTAAAGACTGGGTTCTGGTTAAAGACTGGGTTCTGGCTAAAGACTGGGTTCTGGCTAAAGACTGGGTTCTGGCTAAAGACTGGATTGTGATGGCAGGAAGCACGGTCCACTCAGATACCTAGGCTTACAATTAAAGATGCATTATGCAGAAATTGCTCCTCCATTTCCTGATTGCAAAAATTCTTATAGTTTGCTTAATTTCAGTTTATGTGACAAAACAAGCAAATATAGTGTATAGAATCGTTGTGAAATTTCTGGTGTACAAAACCGAAAGCAAAAGACGCAAAAACAAAACTTAAGAACGGGAAGCATAGAAATAGCTGAACATAGAACATAGCTAATGCTTTTTAGACTTGCTTTCAATGAGACTGACAGATCTATAACACATTTCTATGTGAAATTGGTCGGGTCACCCAAAAAGCTACATATTGCAGCTGTAAAGGGTTGGGCTTTTTCTCTACCTGTACTACAGTACACCTCTATAGTGTATATACATTGTGTCTAGTACACCTCCGCTTCCCTCTAAGATGGAGATTTTTAATCGTTTGTGTTATTGTACCGCTGTCAATGGAGAGAAGGAGTATAACTGTTCTCAGCTGGAAATGGAGAGGATCCATTTCATGATTTGGGTTTATAGACGTAAACACCTTTGTATGCCTCATGTGCCTCTTCTCCCTCTTGGGGGGGGGGGGGGGGGTTGATACCTCCGTGCCATTTGTTCCCCCCATACTCCTCAAAAGACAGACATCCAAGTCAAATCAAATCCTGGCGTTGAGATTATAAAGCTGTAAAACCCAACAGAGATGGAGGTGTGCAGCTCCAAACCAAATATACTCCCTCTCTATTGGTGTGATAGAAGAGAAAAACAAGGTTTCCTCTGTTGTGTGGAGCTCTTTCTGAGATGTACTGTAGGGGCTATATACCCTGACACATTCTCAACCATAAGATGAGGTGTTAAGAGTAATTGGAATGACTCGAAGGACCATTCCACACTAGTTATTTTTTGTTAAATCAGAAGTTTTTCCTTGACAGGTGGAGCACATAAAGTCATGTCTCTGTCTAATGTAATAAAAAGGATGGATGTTAGCTAGCTATCATGTCTGGCAAGAATTTTTTGGGGCCTGTCAAAATGGCAACTTGACTTTACAGTGCAACTTGTTTGAGATGAACTATAAATGAACCTCTGGATTTAAAAACATTTTTTATTTTTTTTTGCAAAATTCTAGCATGTTTATGACAAGTGTGAGTGAGTGAAGTTTCAACATTACTGACAGAGTGAGGTAGAACTAAATAAATAAAGAGAATGCATATTCCACTTATCTCTCCATATTGAATACTGCATGTGCCCGAAGTATCCCTTTAACAACATGGAAAAGATAGAAGGACTACTCCAACACTTTGAAACGCCTTTTCACTGTAATTATCGTTAGCAAATTAAAGGTTCAGTTAGGCCTAATTTAATGTACTGTCATATACTTTAAAAAGTTCAATTGAATTCATTTGAATGTGTTTTAAGAATTAAGTCTGAATTATAATTACTGCACACTTTTGAGATAGATGCCAGATGTCGGCAAATGTATGGTTTAATTTTGTATTTTTTAAGCTGAATTAAGTTTGCCAGTCAATGCAAATATCCTATTAGCGGAACATGCTAATGAATAGGATGCATTTAGAGGCTGTTAGCGGAACATGCTAATGAATAGGATGCATTTAGAGGCTGTTAGCGGAACATGCTAATGAATAGGATGCATTTAGAGGCTGTTAGCGGAACATGCTAATGAATAGGATGCATTTAGAGGCTGTTAGCGAACCATGCTAATGAATAGGGTGCATTTAGAGAATGTTAGCGGAACATGCTAATGAATAGGATGCATTTTGAGGCCTGTGCATACTGTTCTGTGTTTCTGTATAATGCTCAGAGGCGTTCCATAGATTAAATACCATTCCTGTCGATGTCCTCTTCCATTTGCAAAATCATTTCATATTTTGACCTTTGTCTTATGAGATTCCTCTCTCATGTGACCATGGTGTTATTGCCATCATGCATTTAATTTCTTATACCAAAGGGAATATTTCCACTGCCTGGCTGTTTCTCAGAATCCGCTGTCTACTCTCAGAATCAACCTTTTACGCAAACAAAAACATTATTGTACAGATGTAGGATCTTAATTTGAGCCAGTTTGCTACAGCAGGTAAATAATCCTGCCGCAACAGGAAATGTGAATTATTATTATGTAGATTGTAATTAATGGAGATTTTTGTAGGGGTTTAAACAGTTTGATGCAAAATCACCAGTGACAATGGACAATGGACAGTCATGTCCTTATTGAATAATTCTTTACACACTGACTCCTCGCATGTTCAGCCGCTTGTAATGCATTAAGTTTTTCTCTAACGTAGCCTTTGTCTCGGCTGAGACACATTATTCCCAGAAACCTATTTCTCATAAAGACACAGATTGATGTGTGTGCGCGTGCATGTATAAGAGTGTCTGAGTGCGTGCGGGTGTGTGTGCGTGCGTGTGTAGGTCTTTCTGTCTCCCCCTGACCTCCACTACAATAATATATAATGTCTTCCTGTCTCCTCCTGACCTCCACTACAATAATATATAATGACTTTCTATCTCCCCCTGACCTCCACTACAATAATATATAATGTCTTCCTGTCTCTCCCTGACCGGCACTACAATAATGTCTTCCTGTCTCTCCCTGACCTGTGTCGTGTCTTTGGCTATGTCGGATTAAGTGATATGACAGGCTATTCTGTAAAATAATTTCTCCGTAATTAATATAACCTGATTGAGCTAATCATGTAGATGTAATTAACTAGAGAGTCAGGGCACCACGAAATAATATTTATACAGATGTTATCTTCTGAATAAACACTTAAAGTCCTAGTAATATTTTGCATCAATAGCAGTCAATATTAATCATCATCTTAATTCAGTCTCATCTGAAAGTTGTAAATTCTTGGTTATCTGCACGAACCCTGGCTAACAAGTTGAATCAGCAATACAAAATTGGGTTTAATTATTTATTTACTAAATACCTAACTAATCACACAGAATTACACATACACATAATTAAATCATAACTTGACTACAAATTATGTCATAAAGGAAAACGTCCCTAGCGGGCGGAACAGATATGATAGCTTGTTACGAAAAGGGCTGGGTTTGAGTGAATGAGCGGGAAGACTGAGGAACAAAGGGTGAAACTGTGCCATCATAAATACAGAATCTTATGCATTCTAAATTACCGCCCATTTGAAAAGGAAAATGCTATAGATATTTACTCTTCGGTAGGTTGGTGGTAGATGGAAGGCCGTGTTGCCCAACCGAGTCCTTTGTCCTTGGAAGAATGTCTCTTCTGGTAAATTGGGTACGTTGTAGTAACGTCGTTGTGTGGTAGACGGAATACTCTATCTGTTCCTTCCTAACCTGCGTTTGGCGCTGCTGTTGCTAACTCAGCTGCTAGGAGGTTTCACTTCTGTAGTGAATAAGAGTTCAAAGTTCATACCATTCGCAACCAAAGCTCACGCTGATGTTGGCTTCATTCTGTAGTTATTATCTGAACCATTCTGACATCGTACCGCCGTCCTCACATCCTCGGAACAGGAGGTTATATTGTCGTCAAGGCTTTATATAGGAAGGGAGAGGAGGGCGTGTTTGAAAAGTTTTATAGCCCATGTCCCGTCACATGGGCGTGCCACTGATTGAGCAGAGCCCTTGTCACGAATACCACCGAAGGTGGCTCCTCTTCCTGTTCGGGTGGTGCTCGGGGGTCGGCGAGATGGGTGTTATTTAAGTTTGTTTAGCCCGCTGGTGTTTGTGCTTGTTGTTATTTTATGTTAGTGGTGTATTGTTGACTTTTGGGTTTTCGCTGTCCGGTATTTTTGTAACAGTGGTTTTGGGTTTGTTTGCGCCTATGTTTTGGGCTTCACCCATGTTTGTACCTGTTACTGTGATAGAGGACATTAAAGCGTTTTTTCCCGTTTACCTTCTGCTCTCTGCATCTGACTCCACACCCATCACTCTCCCGACGTTACAGCCCTAAACTTATTAAAACCCAAATCTCACATTTTAGAAGCTAAAATCACATTTCATCCCATCACGAATAATTTCATATTCAAACATTTAAATTGAACAACAATTCCATGTGAATCCGATAACTCTGATGTGTAGACTTTCCACTGTAGAGTTTATGTCATCTTATCATTGATGAGAATGTCTCAGTAGACACCCGAACTGACATCATATTCATTAAGTACGACCGCATATGTTCAATTGGTCGGATCACCAGAATATAGTTCATTTCCTCCCACCTTCTGATGTTCTCAGAATCTCTATGTTAACCAAAGGGGTTTGCAAATGTAACATCAGTAGGATAGAGAGAGGAAAAAGGGGGGAAGAGGTATTTATGACTGTCATAAACCTACTCCCCAGGCCAACGCCATGACACCTGCAATACAATAAGGTCTTCCTGTCTCTCCCTGACCGGCAATACAATAATATATAATGTCTTCCTGTCTCTCCCTGACCTGCAATACAATAATATATAATGTCTTCCTGTCTGTCCCTGACCTGCACTACAGTAATATATTATGTGTTGTCTTCTTGGCTCCCTTGCTCAGTCACACATGGCCACATACAGTATCTAATTTACCATGGCAAATAACTCAAAACTAAATGAAATTTGTTTTATTTTCCCTGCCATTTAATGCACTTTCTATAAAATGAGAGTGGTTGACGTCCAAAAACATTTTTTTGTTTCTGAATTTTGAACACCAATGGAGAACGTAGCCAAACTGCAAGTCAATTGTTCAGGAATGTCCTTGAAAGTTGTGTGCTATCAGTTCCAGGCTTTTTTTGAAATTTGAACAAAGCTGAAACTTTTAACAATAATAACACTCAGAGTTAGTAATGAAATAGATATGAAGCTATGTGTGGTCATGCTAAACCAAGACAAGCTAAGTGGGGATACTCCAATACTCACAGTTTGGGGGGGATCACTGTGTTCACTTTGAGTTTCTTGCAGACATAGAGGGTGAGTAATCTACCCACATGCTTGGACATGCAAACACCACCATGCTCACAGACACACGGCCATGCTTGGACATAACAAGCATGTGCTGTTGACTGTTGCCGTTACATTGAAAATCATCCCAGGACACAAGTAAAAATAATAAAAACACCTTTGAAAAATCTTCGCCCATTACAGGTTTCCTGCCGTCTATGTATTGATGGCTGCATACATTTGATTCTTTGGCATTACACTGTGAATACTTTGATGGGAACAGGCGTTTTGCAGAAGAACAGCAGCACGCAAGTCATTGTCAACTGACATGCCAGTAAACACATTGTATTGAATAAACTCGGGCAGCGTGCTTTGCTGTTCCGTGGATGAGACGGTGCTCCCTGCTTTCTGATACGCCATTGTTCCACCCTCCCACCTGCCAAACCAGCTGAGAGTGAAGTACAACTAACAAGGCCATTACATTTCAGACGTGTAAACACATCATCACTTTCAGCAAGACCATCTGCCACAACTGTACATCTTTCATCAAAATCAAGGTCCATGACATCTCACATGGTTAGAGTAGGCTAGTAGCCCCTTTGACTTGTTCTTAACTGTATTTAATGTGGACCGACGCCTTCCTCCTCATCTTCGTCCTCCTCTTCTCTCTCTTCCTCCTCTTCTCCCTGCTCCTCTTCTTCCCCCTCTTCTTCTTCTCCGTTTTCCTCCTCCATTTGAGATCTTCTTCTCTTGATCTTCATTCTATCCGGCCGGCCATCTTTGGGATTCCCTTTCTTTGTATGTTTCCTCAATAGTGTTGACCTAATTTCCTGTCTTATTTTGCTGAATAAAATACATTTTGCTGAATAAATTAGTTTTTCATTCACTGTATAGCTTGAAAGTGTTTCCTATTTTTAGTTGCTTTTAATTAAGTCATTTTTCTTCTCTGTTTTATGAAAGCCAGTTAAAAGCTGCTAAATTAAAAGTGTGTGCTGGGATTGTGGTCACTTGTATGAGGACCTTTGAAGGCCTTAAATTAAACTGTATTTCTCAAACATACACTGAGTGTACAAAACACTATGAATACCTTCACAATATTAAGTCACCCACTTTTGTCCCCAGAACAGCCTCAATTTGTCGGGGCATGGACTCCGACACTGGCCCATGTTGACTCCGATGCTTCCCACGGTTGTGTCAAGTTGGCTGGTAGTGGATCTCTACTTCGACTACTTCGTTCCATCTTATCCTATAGATGCTCAATTGGATGGAGATCTGGTGACTGGGCAGGCCACTGCAGTAAGCTGAATTCTCTGTCATGTTCGTGGAACCATTCCTGGACAATCCTAGCCTTGTGGAATGGGGTATTATCCTGCAGATGGATACACTGCTGCCATGAAGGGATACACCTGGCAATGATGTTCAGATATCCTGTGGCATTGAAATGTTGCTCCACTTTTATCAAAGGGCCCAATGTGTGCCATGAAAACACACCCCACACCCTTACACCCCCACCACCTGCCTGCGATGTTGACACGAGGCATGATGGAGGCAAGTACTCATAGTTTTCTCCATATACTAGTCCTCCCATCAGCGTGAAACAGTAGGAACCGGGATTCATCAGACCAGGCAATGTTTTTCCAATTCTCCAGTGACCAGTGTTTTGTTCCTTAGACCATTGCACAGTTTCTTGTTTATTGCTGAAAGATGTGGAACTCTTGCAAGGTCGTCGGCTGCCATTCCCCATTCATTTCAAGGTACAACGAGTTGTACATTATTTTATGGGTCTTTGGGCACCAATGCTTTACTGGACTGTCAGTTGACTAATCGTAGCCCGTCTGTTACTTTGCACAATTTGAGTCAATCTCCTTTGTCCTCTTTCATCAATTGCCCATTTTTTACGACTGGCCTGCCGTTAGTTGGATGTCCTTAGGGTGGTGGACCAATCTTTGATACACAAGGGAAACTGTTGAGCATGAAAAACCCAGCATCGTTGTGGTTCTTGACAAACACAAACTAGTGTGCATGGCACCTACTGCCATACCCCGTTCAAAGGCACTTTAATGTTTTGTCTTGACCATTCACCCTCTGAATGACACACATACACAATCCATGTCTCAATTGTCTCAATTGTCTCAAGGCAAGGCATACTTATTTATCCTGTCTCCTCCCCTTCATCTACACGGATCAAAAGTGGATTTAACAAGTGACATCAGTAAGGTATGATGGCTTTCACCTGGATTGACCTGGTCAGTCTATGTCATGGAAAGACCAGGTGTTCACAATGGTTTGTACACTCAGAACATGAATGGAGACTTCTTTCTCTGAGCACTCTAATCAACCAATCGTTGAAGACTACTTTAAAGACAATACACACCTACAATGATTAGTTGAGCTGTGTTTTTTCATGAAGGTAATACTACATATTTAATGTCTATTGACTGAAAGTTTTAATCAGATAAATGTTTTCAGAATCAGGATCACCTCTGTGACATTAGAAATACATCGGTCATCTTTTATGGAATACCAAACGGTACATACTACAGTATACTACTACAGTACATACTATGTACATACTGTACATACTACAGTATGTACATACTACCATCTACAGTATCCTGAGCCAGGTTACACCACCCATGCTCTGAGCATTTGAGATTGGCAGTGTTGTCAAACACTGGCTCTATTTTTTCATCCCTTGACTGACAAGCTCACACCCCTCTCTGACAAGAGCAGCATCCATTGACTGGTTGAACTTTAAACCAGTCTATTGGGACTCTCCCCATTCTACTGTAGGCTATGTCCTGCCATTCCTGCCATCATGCCTGCCATGGCCTCTCAAAGAGAGGAGAGGAGCTGGTGGGTCTGTCCACATGGGAGAGCCTGTCACGAGGAATCAGATCCCATTTTTCTTTACGATCCGCCATGTGACGTTATCTCTCAACTCCATGGCTATCAGTGTGGGAGCCAGCGACGAACCACCGTACAAAGTGGATCGTGTGTCACTGAAGACCAGTCGGTGAGAGCTGTCAGACGCTATCAGCTGGAATGAGCTTGACCAGACAACCACTGGGATTGTGGTGGCTACAGTAACATAGATAGGAAAAGACATCAGTGATTTTCAGCGGAGACTTTCAGTGGCTAACGAACGGTGATGCGGTAGGTATAGTAATCACAAACTGATGTCCTAGATATGTTTGAGAAAGACAGATGTACAACTTAAAGACTTAAATTGGCTGTTAAGTAAAGCCTTTGCAGAACTTCACTCCCCCTGGTGAAAACATACTCCAAGCCAGAAGGTACAGGGAGGATAGGTGGAACCTGACCAAAAAGCAAAGCCTATTATTGGTATGGATGAGCAGGCAAAAAAAATCTCATGGGAGGATATGAAGTGATACTTACAGATCTATCTGTCTAATCTCTAGATGACTCAGAGGTTTTTCTGGATGCCTGCCTAATAGATTAAACCTGCCTAATAGATTAAACCTGCCTAATAGATTAAACCTGCCTAATAGATTAAACCTGCCTAATAGATTAAACCTGCCTAATAGATTAAACCTGCCTAATAGATTAAACCTGCCTAATAGATTAAACCTGCCTAATAGATTAAACCTGCCTAATAGATTAAACCTGCCTAATAGATTAAACCTGCCTAATAGATTAAACCTGCCTAATAGATTAAACCTGCCTAATAGATTGAGCTAAACCTTGATTTTAAAAAAGTCACATACTTTCTGTCTCTCCTAAATCATACATTGACTGTTCAACCATTGTGAATTCAACCATTATATATTTTCTGTCAATGTTGGTGTATAGACTATAATAGGGAACCAATGGAGTGATCATTTCTGTATTTCAAAATTGCATTCGGAACCATTTCAAACCATGATAAAAAATGTCTATGAGATTCTGCAATACGTAGGTTACGAGAAAAGGACATTAAACAGCCAACCTGGTTAATTGCATCTTGAGTCTATTCGTGGCCTACCACTTTTGATATCCCCCTATTAATAACTAGCTAGAGGTAGCATGCAATTACATTACACTGATGCTTTCATGGTAGTGACATCAAACTAAACAAATGCTAATGGAGAACAGTGCTAGTCTGGTCCCAGTTCTGTTTCTGCTGCCTTGACAACGACCATAGGAGCTATTTCAGTTTTTTTTATTTTGAATAGATTTGCAAACATTTCTAGAAACCTGTTTTTGCTTTTTCATTATCGGGTATTTTGTGTCGATTGCTGAAGATGTATTTAAAAAATATATAGACATTTTGATTAAGGCTGTAACTTAACAAAATGTGGAAAAAGTCAAGGGGTCTGAATAATTTCCGAAGACACTGTACCATAACCCCACCCCTGCCATGGCGCCATGGTTCACGGCATCAGCAAACCGCTCGCCCACACGAAGCCATACACGGTCTGCGGTTGTGAGACTGGTTGGACATACTGGCAAATTCTCAGATTGACGTTGAAGGCCGCTTATGGTACAGAATTAACATTGAATTCTCTAGCAACAGCCTGGTGGACATTCTTGCAGTCAGCATGCCAATTGCACACTCCCTCATCTGCGGCATTGTGTTGTGTGACAAAACGGCACATTTTAGTGGCCTTTTATTGTCCCCAGCACAAGGTGCGCCTGTGTAATGATCATGCTGTTTGATCAGCTTCTTGATATACCACACCTTTCAGGTGGATGGATTATCTTGGCAAAGGACAAATGTTCACTAAACAGGGATGTTTAGATGTTTTTGTGCGTATATGGAAAATTTCTGGAATCTTTTATTTCAGCTCATGAAACATGGGACTAACACTTTACATGCTGCGTTTATATTTTGGTTCATTGTAGAACCAACCCAGTTAGGTCACAAGGGAACATCCAATAGGACAGTAGGGCTGTACTGCAGTTCCACTGTATTCAATGCAACTGTTGGTCTCATACATTAGAAAGTCTCTCCTTTAATCCCTCAAAAAAAAGTTGAGCAAGCATATTAAATGGAAGTGAAGATGAGTTGCTACTGTTGGTAATTAGATTGGCAAAGAGGGCATCGACTCTCTGTGTGTGAAGCAGTGAATTACAGAGTAAAGGGCTCCTCCGTATTGGCCAACAACAGCTCAGGTGCCACACAGTTCATTCATTTGATCTACTATAACCGCAGCTGCGCACATAGAAACTAAAGGAGGACTTCACAGAGTGTTTAAACAAGCTAATGTTTAATAGATAGAGGATTACATAACATCACCAGAGGCTATAGACAGGCTATGTAAAAGGAAAAGACGTATAAAGGAGGCGTTTCTACTTCAAGGTGCATGCACATGTTGGTAATCAGATGAATCAAATGAAAGTTTATTGGTCGCGTACACAGGTTTGCAGATGTTATCGCAGGTGTAGCAAAATCCTCATTTCTAGTTGCAACTGCAATGTCTATCAACATAATATGAATACGAATAATAAATAAATGAATAATATAATACAAAAGTACCAAAAAAAAGAACAAGACATTTAGAGTAGAGCAGTATGATAACGAGCAATGTCAGAGTCCAGAGGAATACAAATAAATATGTATGTATGAATAGTGTGCATAGAATAGTGTGCATAGACAGTATGGCATTATGTCGATTGACTATATGTTAATGTAGGAGTCTACAGCTGAACTGCAACATAAACTGAAACATTTATTTAGACAACAAAATCAAAGTATTTAAAAAAATGTTTACCTTCATTTAACTAGGCAAGTCAGTTAAGAACAAATTCTTATTCACAATGACGGCCTAAGAACAGTGGGTTAACTGCCTTGTTCAGGGGTAGAAAGACAGATTTTTACTTTGTCAGCTCGGGGGATTCAATCTTGCAACCTTTCGGTCACTAGTCCAATGCTCTAACCACTAGGTTACCTGCCACCCCTATCACAGGCTACACAGGAGGCCGAAGACACAGTCCCTCCCTCTCCTTCGCTAAGGTTTTTAAATGTGCTTTACCCCCAACCTTTATAACGGGAATAATCAGACCACAATTTCCACATATGCTGAGCGCTTGTTGGCTGACAGCAGGCCTTGATGAACCATTATGGTTCTCAGCTGGGCTTAACCTTTATACTACCAACATGTGTGACATACATGGATTACAGGGGTCATCTTAACCCAAAGAAAACACAAAAAATCAACAATCAGAAAAATATCGACTTCATTCTAATCAAAACATCATAAGATGTAAATAATGTTCTGAAACATAAAATTACCAAAACAGAATATTATTACCACAAAATTACAATTCATTTGAATATTCTGTCAATTGAAAAAAAAATTATGACCTTAAATGATTTTATACTTTTATACTTTTTTCCAAAGTACAATCCAGAAATGTACTAAAACTCTGATTTACCAACATTTGATTTTAGTATCATTTAGTTTTTAGAATTTTGAAGAAAATACTAATTTTGTCATATTAATGTGGTGAAAACTACTGAGGGGGAATACACAAAAAATGATCTAAACTGACATATGGAAGAAGGTCATACCATGGATCATTTAGATATTTGATTTTAACTTCTAGGATCCCTTTAGGTATAACAACAATTTATATAATTTTGGGGGGATAAAATATTGAATTGGGCATTAAAAAATGGCAAAAAAGACAGTAAAAAATAAATGATAAGGAATAAGGTTTTGAAGAGTCTGGCCTATGTCTAGGAAATATAAGAATGCTCGTTAATATAATAACATATATATATGTTACACATATACAGTTGAAGTCTATATACAACTTAAACAAATATATTTAAACTCAGTTTTTCACAATTCTTGACATTTAATCCAAGTAAAAATTCCCTGTCTTAGGTCAGGTAGGATCACCACTTTATTTTAAGAATGGGAAATGTCAGAATAATAGTAGAGAGAATGATTTATTTCAGCTTTTATTTCTTTCATCACATTTCCAGTGGGTCAGAAGTTTACATACACTCAATTAGTATTTGGTAGCATTGCCTTTAAATTTTTTAACTTGGGTCAAACTTTTCGGGTAGACTTCCACAAGCTTCCCACAATAAGTTGAATTTTGGCCCATTCCTCCTGACAGAGCTGGTAACCGAGTCAGGTTTGTAGGCCTCCTTGCACACTCTTTTTCAGTTCTGACCACAAATTTTCTATGTGATTGAGGTCAGAGCTTTGTGATGGCCACTCCGATACTGAGTGGCCTTTCAGGTTGTGTCGATTTAGGACTTGTTTTACTGTGGATTTAGATACTTTTGTACCTGTTTCCTCCATAATCTTCAAAATGTCCTTTGCTGTTATTCTGGGATTTATTTGAACTTTTCACACCAACGTATGTTAATCTCTAGGATACAGAGCGCGTCTCCTTCCTGAGCGGTATGATGGCTGCGTGGTCCCATGGTGTTTATACTTGCGTACTATTTGGCTGATTTCTACTGATTTTCCCATGATGTCAAGCAAAGAGGCACAGTGATGGAAGGTAGGCTGTGAAATACATCCACAGGTACACCTCCAATTTACTCAAGTGATGTCAATTAGCCTATCAGAAGCTTCTAAAGCCATGACATCATTTTCTGGAATTTTCCAAGCTGTTTAAAGGCAGGGTCAACTTAGTGTATGTACACTTCTGACCCACTGGAATTGTGATACATTACATTTGAAGTGAAATCATCTGTCTGTAAATTGTTGTAAATTGTTGGAAAATATGATTGTGTCATGCACAAAGTAAATGTTCTAACTGACCTGCCAAAACTATAGTTTGTCAACAAGAAATTTGTAGAGTAGTTGAAAAACGAGTTTTAATGACTCCAACCTAAGTGTATGTAAACATAACCCCTTATTTTTGTTGGCACAAAACTTCCTCCAATCTTACATTCATTTATATAGGCTACCTTCATATGAGTCCATGATCGTCTTGTTCGTGAGAGTCTCCCCTTTCTTTTTTCTCATGGCCTGATAAACAGCACTGCAGCTCTGCCACTTTCCACCACAGATGCGGAAGGGCAACATAGGCAGATGTGGTAGATTGAGACACAGCCCATGAAAAAACACATATCTCTATCGCATAAACTGACAGATTTGATTGAGATTCTTTTAATTATATTACTTAGATTGACACACCTGTGAGTCAATTTTATCGGAATTCTGGTATTTTTATGACATTTCTCTATCAATTAATAATACATTTTTCCAGAGACCAGCATTAAGTGTACAATTAGAGGAAAGCAGGTTCTCTGTATTACAGTTCTATCAAGTATTCATTCCACTGACTGACTTTTATGAGCTGTTTTGACTGCAACTAAGCATATACAGTACCAGTCAAACGTTTGGACACACCTACTCATTCTAGGGTTTTTCTTTATTTTTGACTATTCTACATTGTAGAATAATATTGAAGACATTAAAACTATGAAATAACATATATGGAATCATGTAGTGACCAAAAAAGTGTTTAACAATTCAAAATATTTCTTGACAACTTTGCACACTCTTGGTTTATCTCAGGAATACAGGTGTTCCTTGTTAAAAGAAAATGTTTTGAATTTCTTTCCAACATAATGCGTTTGAGCAAATCAGTTGTGTTGTGACAAGGTAGGGGTGGTATACAGAAGATATCTTTATTTGGTAAAAGACCAAGTCCATATTATGGCAAGAACAGCTCAGATAAGCAAAGAGAAATAACAATCCATCATTACTTTCAGACATTTTCAGTCAATACAGAACATTTCAAGAACTTTTGAAAGTTTCTTCAAGTGCAGTCTTAAAAACCATCAAGCGCTGTGATGAAACTGGCTCTCATGAGGACCGCCACAGGAAAGGACGACCCAGAGTTACCTCTTCTGCAGAGAATACGTTCATTAGAGTTAACTGGCTCTCATGAGGACCGCCACAGGAAAGAACGACCCAGAGTTACCTCTGCTGCAGAGGGAAAAGTTCATTAGAGTTACCAGCCTCAGAAATTGCAGCCCAAATAAATTCTTCACAGAGTTCAAGTAACAGACACATCTCAACATCAACTGTTCAGGGGAGACTGTGTGAATCAGGACTTCATGGTAAAATCTCTGCAAAGAAACCACTACTAAAGGACACCAAAAAAGTATAGACTTGCTTGGGCCAAGAAACACAAGCAATGGACATTAGACAGGTGAAAATCTGGTGATTTTTTATTTTTGTTTCAAACCGCCGTGTCTTTGTGAGACACAGAGTATGTGAACGGATAATCTCTGCATGTGTGGTTCCCACCGTGAAGCATGGAGGAGGTGTGATGGTGTGGGGGTGCTTTGCTTGTGACACTGTCAGTGATTTAATTAGAAATCAAGGCCCACTTAACCAGCATGTCTACCACAGCATTCTGCAATCATATGCCATCCCATCTGGTTTGCACTTAGTGAGACTATCATTTGTTTTTCAACAGGAAAATTACCCAACATACCTCCAGGCTGTGTAAGGGCTATTTGACCAAGAAGGAGAGTGATGGAGTGCTGCATTTGATGACCTAAATTGATATAAAAATCTAACTTTCATTAAATCACACATGTAAGATACTCAGTTAAAGCTACACTCGTTGTGAATCCAGCCGACATGTCAAATTATAACAAGGCTTTTCGGCAAAAGCATAAGAAGCTATTATCTGATGAGAGCACAAAAGTAAACTAAGAGGGTAGCATATTTCAACCCTGCAGGCGCTACACAGAACGCAGAAAAAAATATAAAACATGCCTTACCTTTGACAAACTTCTTTTGTTGGCACTCCAATATGTCCCATAAACATCACAATTGGTCCTTTTGTTTGATTAATTCCGTCCATATATATCCAAAATGTCAATATATTTGACGTGTTTGATCCAGAAAAAAACAGCTTCCAAAATGCGCAACGTCACTACAAAATGTTTCAAAAGTTGCCTATAAACTTTGCCAAAATATTTCAAACTACTTTTGTAATACAACTTTAGGTATTTTTAAACGTTAATAATCGATCAAATTGAAGACGGGTCTATCTGTTTTCAATAGAGGACGAGAGGAAACTAACGCTACTTTTCAAGTCTTGGCCAACTCTCAACAGCGTTACCCTTTTCCAGGATGGCCCTACTTCTTCATTGCACAAATTAATAACCTCAACCAAATTCCAAAGACTGGTGACATCCAGTGGAAGCGGTAGGAACTGAAAACACGTTCCTAAGAAATATTGTTTGCCAATGAGAACTCAGTGAACAGACAGAGACCTACATTTTTTAAATTCTGAACGGTTAGTCCTCTGGGTTTTGCCTGCTACATAAGTTCTGCTATACTCACAGACATTATTCAAACAGTTTTAGAAACTTCAGTGTTTTCTATCGAAATCTACTAATAATATGTATATCTTATATTTTTGGCATGAGTAGCAGGAAGTTGAGATTGGGCACGCTATTTATCCAAAAGGGAAAATGCTGCCCCCTATACCTTAATAAGAAGTTACGAGGCAAGGTCTAGATTTGACTCAAATCCAATTTTAGACAACTAACTTCACATTTCATCTTTACCAAAACATTCTCTTTGATTTGGACATTTTCCACACAACGTACAATGTATAAACATCAAGCATATACTAGGAAACCTTTTAAAGTTACAATGTTTTCGTAATAATGTCATCCTTTAACCTAATAGCAAAAATGACATTCATTTTCATATTCCATCTATCGTCATTACCACTATTGGGGCTGATGGAAATCATTGTTCCAAAGTCCATTTATTGCATGTTTAATGTTCTGAGGCTGGTTCTCCATAGTGAGAGGACAAAGGAATTTTGTCTGTTGCCTAAGATTTGCAATGGGCGTGAGGGATCATTAAACCCCCACATCTTCATACCCCTAGATCTCTCCTCCTCTGTTGGGGGTGAGAGATAATCTGTAGGGTTGTGGTCTCTTGTAACCTGACCTGATCAGGACAGTCATGACACCTGTTTATTGTCAGATACAGTATGTATTTGCACAAAGATAAGGTCATTTTGAATTTGTGCACATTCATACAATATGTGTTATTGAAATGTACAATCTCAGAAGAGTACTGAGTACATAGGAGCTACACTGAGTTTACAAAAAAATAAGAACACCTTCCTAATACTGAGTTGCACCCCCCCTTTTGCCCTCAGAACAGCCTCAATTCGCCGGGGCATTCCACAGGGATGCTGGCCCATGTTGACTCTAATGCTTCCCACAGTTGTGTCAAGTTGGCTGGATGTGCTTTGGGTGGTGGACCAATCTTGATACACACACAGGAAACTGTTCTGTGTGAAAAACCCAGCAGCGCTGCAGTTCTTGAGACACTCAAACTGGTGCGCCTGGCCACTACTACCATACCCCGTTCAAAGGCACTTAAATATTTTGTCTCATCCATTCACTCTCTGAATGGCACACATACACAATCCATGTCTCAATTGTCTCAAAGCTTAAAAAGTATTTTTTTTACCTGTCTCCTCACTTTCATCTTCATCTAGACGGACTGACAGGTGACATCAATAAGGGATCATAGCTTTCAACTGGATTCACCTGGTCAGTCTATGTCATGGAAAGAGGTGTTCCTGCTGTTTTGTACACTCAGTGTTTAACTCTGCAGTCGATCTGTCTATATCTGGTCAAAATCACTGATACAGGTCCTTCTCCACCCTTTGGCGGTATGGTTATCTTGTTATCTTATCTTATTATTATCTTGTTATGTCTCCAGAGAAACCTAGATTCAAATATAAAAGTAAATCTATCAAAGTATTTTAGGTGGAATTAGGTGTCCCAGTGTTTTGGACTGGGGTTAAAATAACCTCAAAATATGCATATGGGTAGTAAAAGGGTTAAGGAGGAATTGGTGAGGATTATAGATGGTGAAGACTTTTTAAGGCAGACATGGCCATGGTAAGTGGGTTATTTCTTTACTGGTAACTCCACCATGCCCCACTATCTGTCACAGTGATTCCTTCGTACGTATTTTAATGCTCACCCATTCTGTTCTTTATGTCCAAAAAAAGGCCACACTTTCTCCAAGCCTGAAGCCGCTACGGCTGCTTACGTAAAGAAGTGTCGGCGAGAAGCCATACATAATACATGTTGCTCTGACAGCTTTATGAGTGGATCCCTGATTTGCAGATATCACTATGAATTACCAATGAGGTGGTTTGAGTAACCATGAGGAACGAGCGGCTGTTTGGGATGTAAACACCCAGAAACACACTGCAAGAAGGATGATTATTTCAGCACTCTGTGACACAGGTTTTTCTAGGAAACAGTGAAATATTTATGGAGGCAGAAGTCGCCATTATTTACACCCTGTAGGAGATTGTGCTCTGTGTTGTGTACCTCGTAGTGGTAAAATTGAGAGGCCCTGCAAATAAGGTATGTTGGAGAAATGTCGATATCGTCACGGTAATAATTAATTAAAATGTGTCCTTATAACAATATAAAGACATTGTTGGCGGAAGAAATTACAACTCACTGGATTGTGTTTTGTTGTTTTTGTGACATCACAGTGAATCTCAGATTATTTACAAAAAAAGTGTATTCTTACACTTAGTCTGAAATTCTTCGAACAGGTTCTCTACTGACGCTAATGTTCTTATTCATTAGTTACATTTAATGGCATAAAAGCACAATGTCTCGAGAGATTTCACTCTGTTCAAAGACCCTGAGTAATGACTGTCTGGCTTCTTTAATTCTGCTGCATTTCATTCACTCAAGACTGTCTGCATGAAAGCATGCGACATTACTTCCACCCTATCTCTGAGTCTAGTTATAATGGCAGCCGTCACATTACCATTTCCTTATAGGTTGTGCTCTTTGGTTGCTTGATTCACATTGGTCGTTGTGATCATTGTTTTATATACCAATATATCATTGTGTTTATTTGCGAAACAAGACATCGGTGAATCTATCAATGGCTAAATTGCCATATAGTTCTCAGAGGACGAATTGGTGTGTGCTTACTGTGATGTTAAGAGGAGTGGACGTCATCAAATCAAATCAAATCCAAATGTATTGGTAACATACACATGGTTAGCAGTTGTTAATGTGAGTGTAGCGAAATGCTTGTGCTTCTAGTTTCGACCGTGCAGTAATATCTAACAAGTAATCTAAGAATTTCACAACAACTACCTCATACAGTGTAAAGGAATGATTAAGAATATGTACATATAAATATATGGATGAGCGATGGCCGAACAGCATAGGCAAGATGCAGTACATGGTATAGAGTACAGTACATATGTATATGAGATGAGTAATGTAGGGTATGTAAACATTATATAAAGTGGAATTATTTAAGTGACTAGTGATACATTTATTACATCCAAATGTTAATTATAAAAGTGGCTAGAGATTGAGTCTGTATGTTGGCAGCAGCCACTCAATGTTAGTGGTGGCTGTTTAACAGTCTGATGGCCTTGAGATAGAAGCTGTTTTTAAGTCTCTCTGTCCCAGCTTTGATGCACCTGTACTGACCTCGCCTTCTGGATGATAGCGGGGTGAACAGGCAGTGGCTCGGGTGGTTGCTGTCCTTGATTATCTTTTTGTCTTCTTGTGACATCGGGTGGTGTTAGTGTCCTGGAGGGCTGGTAGTTTGCCCCCGGTGATGTGTTGTGCAGACCTCACTACCCTCTGGAGAGCCTTACGGTTGTGGGTGGAGCGTGCATGGCCACGCAGTCATGGGTGAACAGGGAGTACAGGAGAGGGCTGAGAACACACTCTTGTGGGGACCCAGTGTTGAGGATCAGCGTGGTGGAGATGTTGTTTCCTACCCTCACCACCTGGGGGCAGCCCGTCAGAAAGTCCAGGACCCAGTTGCACAGGGCGGGGTCGAGACCCAGGGTCTCGAGCTTAATGACTAGTTTGGAGGGTACTATGGTGTTAAATGCTGAGCTGTAATCGATGAACAGCATTCGTACATAGGTATTCCTCTTGTCCAGATGGGTTATGGCAGTGTGCAGTATGATTGTGATTGCTTCGTCTGTGGACCTATTGGGGTGGTAAGCAAATTGGAGTGGGTCTAGGGTGTCAGGTAGGGTGAAGGTGATATGATCCTTGACTAGTCTCTCAAGCACTCCATGATGTCGGAAGTGAGTGCTACGAGGCGATAGTCGTTTAGCTCAGTTACCTTAGCTTTCTTGGAAACAGGAACAATGGTGGCCCTCTTGAAGCATGTGGGAACAGCAGACTGGGATAGGGATTGATTGAATATGTTCGTATACACACCAGCCAGCTGGTCTGCGCATGCTCAGAGCACGTTGCTGGGGTTTCCGTCTGGGCCAGCAGCCTTGCGAGGGTTAACACGTTTAAATGTTTTACTCACGTTGGCTGCGGTGAAGGAGACCCCGCAGGTTTTGGTAGAGGGCCATATCAGTGGCACTGTATTATCCTCAAAGCGAGGAAAGAAGTTGTGTAGTTTGTCTGGGTTCCGCGACGGGGCTGATTTTCTTTTTGTAGTCCGTGATTGGCTGTAGACCCTGCCACATACGTCTCGTATCCGATCCGTTGAATTGCAACTCTACTTTGTCTCTATACTGACGCTTAGCTTGTTTGATTGGCTTGCGGAGGGAATAGCTACACTGTTTGTATTCGGTCATGTTGCTGGTCGCCTTGCCATGATTAGAAGCAGTGGTTCGCGCTTTCAGTTTTGCACGAAAGCTGCCATCAATCTACTGTTTCTGGTTGGGGAAGGATTTAATAGTCACCATGGGTACCGCATCACCGATGCACTTGCTAATAAACTCGCTCACCGAATCAGTGTATAGATTAATGTTATTGTCTGATGCTATCCGGAACATATCTCAGTCCACGTGATCTAAGCATTCTTGAAGCATGGAATCAGATTGGTCGGACCAGCGTTGAACAGACCTGAGCACGTGCGTTTCCTGTTTTAGTTTCTTTCTATAGGCTGGGAGCAACAAAATGGAGTCGTGGTCAGGTTTGCTGAAAGGAGAGCGAGGGAGGGCTTTGTACGCATCGTGGAAATTAGAGTAGCAATGATCCAGAGTGTTGCCAGCCCTTGTCGTGCATTCGATATGCTGATAAAATTTAGGGAGCCTTGTTTTCAGATTAGCCTTGTTAAAATCCCTACCTACAATAAATGCAGCCTCAAAGTATGTGGTTTCCAGTTTACATAGAGTCTAATGAATTTCTTTCAGGGCCGTCGATTTGTCTGCTTGGGGGGGATATACACGGCTGTGATTATAATCAAAGAGAATTATCTTGGTGGATAATACGGTCTGCATTTGATCATAAGGAATTCTAGGTCAGGTGAACAAAAGGACTTGAGTTCCAGTATGTTGTTATGATCACACCACGACTCATACACCCCCGCCTTTCTTCTTACCAGAGATATGCTTGTTTCTGTCGGTGCGATGCGTGAAGGTGCGATGCGTGAAGAAACCGGATGGCTGTACTGACTCTGATAAAGTATCCCGAGTGAGCCATGTTTCTGTGAAACAAAGAATGTTACAATCTCTGATGTCTCTCTGGAAGGCAACCCTTGCTCAAATTTCGTCATGAGGCAAGATTCATCTTAGTGATCAAAGGTTGTGCAAGCCCAGGCAACAAACATTCAAGACCCTCCAAGGTCACATGTACTAGTGTTTGGTTCGAAGGATGTTCACTGCGCTGCTAAATTAGTGGGGTTGAGACAACAAGAGCAGCATTTCCCAAAGAAGGGAACACAAAATAATCAAGAAAGAAAGAAGGGAGGGAGGAAGCTGATTACCCATCATGCATTCAAATATTAATGGGAAGTGTACAGTTTGTTCAAGGACTAATGTTTCCATCTTGAACTAGTTTTTATCAAACAACTGCTTTTCTAGGAAGACAACATAGTTGTCTTCTGTAATGCAGAGAGTCAGGAAGGAAGTACAGGGGGTGAATGTAACAATAACTAGACCATGGAACAATACAAAATACGAGTAGCGTCTGGACATGAGCAACATGTCCAGACGCTACTCGTATTTTGTATTGTTCCATGGTCTAGTTATTGTTACATTCACCCCCTGTACTTCCTTCCTGACTCTCTGCATAAGTAATAAGTAATACTCCGTGGGGAAAGAACCAAAGGGAGTGACAGATATAGGGGAGGTAATCATAGAAGTGAGTCCAGGTGAGTCTCATGAGGCGCAGATGCGTGTAACGATGGTGGCAGGTGTTCGTAGTAAGAATAAGTAACCTGGCAACAATGAGTGCCAGTGCGGGAGTAAACGTGACAACTTCAAGTTTTTAATTTCATCAAAACATTTCTGAAAAGTCATTCATTTTGTGAGTTTGGTGCTTGATATGTATTGGCATATTAAATGTCCCAATATGCTTTCTTATCACTTCAGTGAAATAGCAGCAAAACTCTAAGTTACTTTGATAATCCTGGTTCTCTGATAATGTGAGTGAGATGTATCCCTATGGGATTTACTCCAGACGGATCACAACTAGGAAGAACCAATCACATGTCTGCCAGAGACCGACTGTAAAGGTTTTCCTCCTCTTCTGAGGAGGAGTAGGAAGGATCGGACCAATATGCAGCGTGGTGTATGTCCATGTTAATATTTATTTAAACTGAACACAAACACAAAATAACAAGAGAACGAACAAAAACTAAAAAGTTATGTCTGGTGCAGACACAGAGACAGAAAACAACTACCCACAAATCATAGTGGGAAAACAGGCTGCCTAAGTATGGTTCTCAATCAGAGACAACGATAAACAGCTGCCCCTGATTGGGAACCATACCAGGCCAAACACAGAAATAGAACAACACATAGAATGCCCACCCCAACTCATTCCCTGACCAAACTAAAATAGAGACATAAAAAAGGAACTAAGGTCAGGACGTGACACCGACAGGTTGAGTGGCGAATGAGATCAGCCCCTCCCTCTTTATAAGGTGCCACTCGCCCCTCTGTTTATTCTCATGCATGCTTCTCATCTTTGCACTCTTGCGAGCAAGGAAATGCGGTGACACGTCTCACTTACATGATCAGAGAACCAGGTTTACGAAAGTAACCCTGAATTCTCTTTTATATGCACGTTTCGATTTATTACTATGGGAAATGGCCAACTATGGGAAATGGCCAACTCCCGTATCCCAGACATGCTGTCCGAAGCCAGTAGAAGCTCTAACACTGAGGACAGCATGCGCCTACAAAGGTGCACTGACATCCAGTCTGAGGGGTGGCCCAACGTGCTGCATCGCAAATCTCTTGTAAAGACATGCTTTTGAACAGTGCCCAAAAGGTAGAGGAATGAGCCCTCAGGCCCTCCAGGGGCTGTAAACCCTTACAATTAAGCTAACATAATAGGCTTCACTATCCAAGGGGATAGCCGCTGACAAGAGAGGAGCTAACCCTTGCAGGGAGGCGACCGAGAAACGAAGAGTAAATGCTTTTGTTTTATCCAAGTAAATGTGCAAAGTGTGTAATGGACATAACGGTGGAGTCACTCTTCTTTCGTAGAAGTGAAAAGCCACAAGATCTAAGGCAAGACAATTAAACTTATGGCTGACCTTAGGCATAACAGCGGGGTTAGTTAACAAGGTTACCTTGGTATGGGCGTGCAGCTCACTCACTCACTTTGCAGACTGAAGGACAATTAGTAAAGCAGTTATGAAGGAGAGATATTTTATCTCCAGCGGCTCAAAATGCAGCTGTGAAATAGCTGGTCCCAAGACGGGGCTTAATGCTTGGAGAATTGGGCGTAAGCTTTATAGAATGATATAACAGAGGATGTTTCCCTACTGTATTATGGTCGAAGCCTATATGATAGGCCAAGATAGCGGCTAAATAGACCTTAACAGTGGAGAAAACGTTCCCTCAATCCAAAAGCTCCTGCAAGAAGCATAAAACCTTGCTATAGAACATGGGTAAGGAGATATCTGTAATACTACTAAAAATTCCACCACTTGTTTCCTTACAGTGAGCGTGTTAAAGGGCCTCTGGCACTCTAGATAGTCTCAATGACCTTGACTGGCAAGCCTGTCACATTCAGATTCATCCTCTGAAGGGCCAGCCCCAGAGGGCCATGGTTTCCGGGTGGAAAATCTCTCAGTTCGCTTGGTTCAGAAGAGTGATCTTCGCTAACTAGAGCCTCCTTTGCCATCGAGGGGCTGCTAAGATGAGAGATAACCCATGTTCCTCTGACTAGAGTGGGAGTGTAACACAGGAGGTTGGTGGCACCATAATTGGGGAGGACGTGCTCATGGCTGGATGGCTAGAGGGAATAAATGGAATGGTATCAAACACATTATGTTTATGTATTTCATGCCATTTCATTCGCTTAGTTTCAGATGTTATTACGAATCGTCCTCCCCTCAGCAGCCTCAGGGGAGCAAACGCATAGCGCAACACTGCTATTCCCTTGTAGACTTCGACCCACCCGGTGAGTGATGAGTCTGTAGTCACCACCTTCCTTGTTGATACCACCCCTAGGTCAGTGCCAGAAACTAATAACGAGGGGCTCTTCCAGTGACGGCGAACCAAGAAACATTCTGAGGTTACCGTTATCTTTCAATTGAGGTGATGATTGTGTAAACAGACATTTGGCAGATAGCTAAAGCTGGAAGTCTCTCATTCTTAGTAGTTCCAGTGGTACAACTGAGACGACTGCCCGACAATCTCTTGATTGATTGGTTGATCTTGAACCCTAAGCTGTGTCTTGCATCATATGCTCCTGTGTTGGGGAGAAAGCAGGTAATGAATTGTCTGTGTAGTCAGAGACTCTTAGTCAGAGACTCTTAGTCTCTTGGTTCTCTGGGGTGTTAGAGTCTCTACCACACACTTGCTGAACATCCGGGGGCCTAGTGCTAGCCCGAAGGGGACAGCGAGGTATTCGTAGGCTGTGCCTCGAAAGGCAAACCTGAGAAACCACTTATGAAAATAAGCATCCTGTATGTCAACTGAAGTGAACCAGCCGTTGAGTGAAGGCATATGGGACGGGAACTTTCTCAGATAACTGTTGAGGACCCTTTAGGTCCAGGCTTTTAGGGAACCAGGAAGTACCGGGAGTAAAAGCTGAGATGGTATTCCTCTGATTGCCCCCTTGTTGAGTAGAGATGAGATGTCCTGCTCTAGTATGCGAGTTTCCACTTGCCACTGAAGGATTCCATTGAAAATGGGTGGCTTCATAGCCAACTGCAGTCTGTACCCCATTGTAACTGTGGAATAGGCCCAGGGTGAACCTGCGCATGGCGCCAGTTCCCTGCTATTGCGGCGAGTCGCTCACAAGTTGGATGGCTCATTCTAGACAGTGGTGCCAAAGTGCCCTCTGGTGGCATATAAAAGTTGGCCTTTTGTTGTATTTTTGCTCTGTGTCCTTGGCAAGACGCTTGGATGCGACAGATACTTTTAAAAATAAAAAACAGTAGTTTCAACTGCTGGGGTTTAGGGACAGTACTTGGTGGGGACTGAGAATTCGTCATCCTGCCTTGGCTACTTGAAAAAGAGCTGAAGGGAGAGCTGTGGCACGGAGGGCACTTGTGGTTTGAAGGAGCTCCCTCCATCCTCGCTGTGAGTGGACGCTGCATGAGG
This sequence comes from Oncorhynchus kisutch, assembly GCF_002021735.2. Lineage (NCBI taxonomy): Eukaryota > Metazoa > Chordata > Actinopteri > Salmoniformes > Salmonidae > Oncorhynchus > Oncorhynchus kisutch. The sequence continues at coordinate 78,124,618 of NC_034191.2, forward strand.
GTTAGTGTTTAGAGGGGACAGGCCAAGATACAACGTGAACTGTTGGCTACCCATTTCTGTCGCTGGGAATCTACCCCTAGGTCCGACGGCTCTTCGTCCCCCAAGGGACTTTGACACGCCTCCATGTCCTGGAACCAACAGGACCCTGAACAGCTTCTGCCCCCAAGCCATGAGGCTGCTAAACAAGACTAATTAAATGGCTACCCGGATGTACCCCTTTTTACACTAACTCTCTTGTGCTGACTCAAATGCACACACACTGGACTCTACATACACACTGGACTCTACATACACACTGGACTCTACATACACATTGGACTCTATCCACACACTGGACTCTATCCACACACTGGACTCTACATACACACTGGACTCTATCCACACACTGGACTCTATCCACACACTGGACTCTACATACACACTGGACTCTACATACACACTGGACTCTACATATACACTGGACTCTACATACACACTGGACTCTACATACACACTGGACTCTACATACACACTGGACTCTACATACACACTGGACTCTACATACACACTGGACTCTACATACACACTGGACTCTACATACACACTGGACTCTACATACACACTGGACTCTACATACACACTGGACTCTACATACACACTGGACTCCACATACACTGCTGCTACTGCTCCACATACACACTGGACTCTATCCACACACTGGACTCTACATACACACTGGACTCTACATACACACTGGACTCTACAAACACACTGGACTCTACATACACACTGGACTCCACATACACTGCTGCTACTGCTCCACATACACTGCTGCTCCACATACACTGCTGCTACTGCTCAGTCTATTATCTATCCTGTTGCTCTAGTCACTTTACCCCTATACATATATGGCTACCTCAATTACCCCGTACCCCTGCACATCGACATGGTACTGGTAATCCCTGTATATAGCCGTGTTATTTTTACTCCTTATTGTTAATCCTTATTCACTGTGTATTTATTCCTTGTTTCACTATTTCTATTGTATGTGTATCTTTAAATCCTCATTGTTGGAAAATGACACCTTAAGTAAGGATTTCACTGTTAGTCTACACCTGTTGTTTACGAAGCATGTGACAAATACAATTTGATTTAATAAGTCTCAGTGTCATGGAGTGTTTTACAGACGAAGAGCAAGTGGAATGATCCCCACAAACGTCTATTTAATCAAATATCTGTTCTAACAGAGCTCCTTTCAAGCAGCTGGAGTCATTTAAGTGACAAAAATCAGGCATATTGCATAAACATCTTATCATTTAATTATGGCCAAGAGTCTCGAATCACACCCTGAGATTAGGCTTTTGTAAGACGATCTACGAGGTGAGTGATTGAAAAGATGCAGAAATTGTAGGTAAATATGCTTAAATTGGAAAATAAGGGAAATGTATGTGTGTAACAAACCACAATGGTACTAATCTCCGTGGCAATTTCCTTTATCTGAATCACAATAATGTCCTTGATGAGTCGTGTTCTAGAATCTTAACGCAATGCTTATCAACAGCCTTCAAACTTCAAACAAGAATACACATCCAGCTCCAACAGACAGTCTTACGCAATGACTCTATGTGGGATACACAGCCATTGTTGAAAGATGCGACTTCCTAAGCGTTGTCAATCTACCTGTCTGTGAGGGAGCGTTTTAGTGGAGCATGCCTCCAAAGGCGCCACACTGGGTGAAATTAAGCTGGAAAACAACAAGAGTCTGGGAAGAACCAATGAGGAGGAGGATGTCAATGTCTGGCATTCTGAGGTGGTTCCTAGGAACCAGAGCACTGCACATGGCCCTTGTAGATTAGGGGCATCAAGGTGATTTCAGACTCATCTTGTGTGATTGTCAGCAGTGCATAGATACCCTACATTGCTGTGTGGCCATGTATATTCATCGATGGTATATAAGCAAGGCTCTTACAACCCTGTTCCTGGAGAGCTACTGTCCTGTAGGTTTTCACTCCAACACAGATCTAGCTGACCTGATTTGAATAATTAACTGGTTGATTAGCTGAATCAGGTTAGTTACAAATGGGGTTGAAACTGAATCTTACAGGAGGGTATGTGTCCAGGAACAAGGTCGACAGCCCTGGTATACAGTATTTTTTTTAAAACTGGAAATAGCATCAAAGACTCTATTGAGCAGTGTCTAATGGGTGGAGGTATAAAATGCACTACATGGCCTCTCTCTCTCTCTCTCTCTCTCTCTCTCTCTCTCTCTCTCTCTCTCTCTCTCTCTCTCTCTCTCTCTCTCTCTCTCTCTCTCTCTCTCTCTCTCTCTCTCTCTCTCCTCTCTCTCTCTCTCTCTCTCTCTCTCTCTCTCTCTCTCTCTCTCTCTCTCTCTCTCTCTCTCTCTCTCTCTCTCTCTCTCTCTCTCTCTCTCTCTCTCTCTCTCTCTCTCTCTCTCTCTCTCTCTCTCTCTCTCTCTCTCTCTCTCTCTCTCTCTCTCTCTCTCTCTCTCTCTCTCTCTCTCTCTCTCTCTCTCTCTCTCTCTCTCTCTCTCTCTCTCTCTCTCTCTCTCCAACCACATCAGTGTTCACAAGGATGTCAAGTTTGATTTTCATCTGTCTCACATTTACAGCCCCTCCCTCCCTCGGGTATACACTATCTTAAACATTACATATGGCTATTTGTTGCTAAAGGAACCAAACAAAGCCACCTGGAGACAAGTGAGACATGGATTGCGTCTGTGTGCCATGCAGAGGGTGATTGGGCAAGACAAAAGATGTAAGTGCCTTTGAACTGGGTATGGCAGTAGGTGCCAGGCACACCGGTTTGTGTCAAGAACTGCAACGCTGCTGGGTTTTCCCTGTGTGTATTAAGAATGGTCCATCACCCAAAGGACATCCAGCCAACTTGACACAATTGTGGGAAGCATCCCCATGGAACGCTTTCAACACCTTTTAGAGTCCGGACGAATTGAGGGCAAAAGGAAAGGGGGCGGTGCAACTCAATACCAGGAAGGTGTTATTCATGTTTTTTTTACACACAGTTTATATTGCATTGCACTCTGTACCTGTTCCTGTGTGATGTGCTTCCCGTCATGATATTTCTCATTGAGTTTGTGCTGAAATTTTGTTGGTACATTGGGAGGCATGCAGCGTTTTGTTTGCATAGCAATCTTTTTTTTCATGGAGCTGTTGTTGTTGTTGTTGTTGTTGTGCCTGCACTCATCATTTGACTTGTTAGAGATTGTGATGTTTTGACAGAGCTGCAGCATGAAATCTCTGCAGATATAGTGTAGAACTGTGCATCAGTCCTTTCACAGAAGCTGCAGTATGATTTGGCAACAAGGCACAACAACAAGGCGCAACTTTTTACCAAAGGTTATCTCAGTTGGCTTCGACAGAGCCTATTTAAAAAAAAAGGCAATGTTAGATATCGCCACACAGTGATCGATGCCCACTGTGCATTGACTCCGAAGCATCCAAAGCAATCACAAATGGATGGAAATGGATCATGGTAGCAAAGCGCTGTTGCACAAGTTCGCCATGGATTCACTGCTTAAGCTGAAATGAAGAGACCCCCCTAGCTCGATAGAAATTACATTTGATGATACTACTTACAGTACTTTGTAACGGGCTCCTTTCTGGAACCTGGAGTAGGCTACCAATTTTCTCTCATTGTTTTGAGAGATGTCTGACAAAAAGGTCAAGGTTCACTTTCCTTTAAAAATGGTTGGAATGTTGCCAAGATGGGCCCCTGTACACCGTTGTTTTCAACATGGAACATAGATGTCAATTTCCAGCAGGGTGAATGCCAATGCTCAGTGAGTCAACGACTGTGGCCTTTCAGTCCTCGTTGGTATTAGTGCTGTTATGATTGTGTTGTGGCACTGGCTTCCTCTCGTTCCACTAAATGCAGTTTTCCAGTTCTAGCTATGCACATGAATGGCCATACTTGTACTGTCAGAGCCGTTCCCTTGCTCTGCTTTTTTGATGACAAGATGAGCAGTGGCTCTGTTTAGATGTGGACATCATGTCTTCTGTGTCTGTATGTGGAGACCCTGAACTTTTGAACTCTGCATATACAGTTGTATTTTCAAGAATTCAAATCAAGTATGCGAATGTTCAGAATTGTAGTCGTCTATATCAATATATAGAGATGTGTATCTAATGCAGCGTTTCCCAAACCCGGTTCTGGGGACCCCGAGAGGTGGGTGTTTTTGCGCTACTCAGCTGATGCAAATAGTCAAGGCTTTTTTATTTGATTTATTTTATTTCACCTTTATTTAACCAGGTAGGCTAGTTGAGAACACCTTTATTTAACCAGGTAGGCTAGTTGAGAACACCTTTATTTAACCAGGTAGGCTAGTTGAGAACACCTTTATTTAACCAGGTAGGCTAGTTGAGAACACCTTTATTTAACCAGGTAGGCTAGTTGAGAACAAGTTCTCATTTACAACAGCGAACTGGCCAAGAATAAAGCAAAGCAGTTTGACACATACAACAATACAGAGCATAATGATTAGCTGATTATTTTAATCAACTTTCTAGGGCAATAACTGAAATGTGCACCACTTGGGGTCCCCAGGACCAAGTTTGGAAAACACTGATCTAATGCTTACTACAATGCACTATACCACAAAATAAACTCTGACTCTCAGAGCCAGTTTCCTTGTTGAACTTTAATGAGCTTAAAATAAAACATGTAAGGAAACATGTAAGGAAACATGTAAGGAAACATGTAAGGAAACGGTATGACAGGCCATGTACCCTCATTACAACTTCCTCATACAAGAGAAGAAGAAAATACCAAGAGGCAATAACTCGTTCAATCAACGTTCTATCAATGGTTTTAAATATTACAAATGTAAAATCAATGGATTTTTCAGGTTAAATTTGCTAAAAAGAAATCAATGTACACAGTTCCTGTCTCAGAATCTAGCCCTAGGTTAAAACAGAAACTATCAGATCCACGCTAGCCGACATCCGCAGAGTGGTTATTTTGGCAGTGTTAAATCCACAAGCGAATTCTTGCATTAGCTTACCTCTAAACACTGCCGTAGGATGCATTGAAACCACACCCAAATTGGTCGACAACTCAATCCAAAATCAACCTAAACATTTATGTTAATTTGATGTCACGTCAGGTTTTAATCTGCGTGGCAGTTGCTGTATTTGAGCCAGTGAAGTATATGTGTTCCATGATAATTGTATTCCATTTAATTCTGCACCTTATGGTTTCATAACCTATCACTTCAGTAGGGAAGCCTCTTCCAATACCAGACTATCTATCACTTCAGTAGGGAAGCCTCTTCCAATACCAGACTATCTATCACTTCAGTAGGGAAGCCTCTTCCAATACCAGACTATCTATCACTTCAGTAGGGAAGCCTCTTCCAATACCAGACTATCTATCACTTCAGTAGGGAAGCCTCTTCCAATACCAGACTATCTATCAATGCTTTGTGCTATTTTTGCCCCCAGGCACATTGATTAAAGAACATGTGATTAAGGCTCATCAGCCGAAGCAACATAACATCCTGGATGGGGAAGAAACTCCACAGCGTTCACTAATCAAGTGCATCTTGACGGGAGTTATCTGCTAATCAAGCAGAGAGTCTCTGTAGCTGACAAATAAATAGGGTTGATTTTTTTTTGTTTTTTCAATCAAAATTATAATCAGACAATTGAACTGATCTCGTTAATTTCTCCGTTGTGGTGGATGTGGCGGTTGAATTGGGGTCAAGAGCAGGTCAAGGACACTTTGAAGGGAGGAACATGTTTGATATGCATTTTTTTCAAAGGTCTGTACCAAATATGTGTCAGTGGTTATTGACTTCAGCTCTTCTACCCATACCTACAATACTGTGCCCTTATGACTCACAAGTCTTGTGAAGCAATACACTTGGCTACAGTATGTATTCTGGCTACTGTACTATCATCGTTATCTGGTCTCCCTTTACCTGTTCAAAGCTTCAGATCACACGGTAAACAGCGAACTACATCCACCGTAGCGATCAAAGGCCAGTGAGTTACATGGTTGTGTGTCCTTGGAATTCAGCCTCAACAAACCAGACTTTTAAAAAAAATACACAATTTAAAGAGACGGCAAACACCGATCAGTTACTGCATTCCTCTTTTGCACCCCAGTATCTCTACACGCACATCATCATCTGCACATCTATCACTCCAGTGGTAATGCTATATTGTAAATATTTTGGCTCTATGGCCTTTTTATTGTATTACCTCGCAAATCTTACTGCATTTGCACACACTGTACATATACTTTTTTCTATGGTGTCATTGTATGTTTTGTTTATTCCATGTGTAACTCTGTGTTGTTGATTTTGTCGCTGTAACATTCGTTATAGCGATGAGCCCAAGGCGCAGCGTGATTTGAATACATCTTCTTTAATGAAGGAAGAACACTGAACGAACTATACAAAAACGACCGTGAAGCTATATAGCTAATAGTGCTGACACAGGCAACTAAACATAGACAATCACCCACAAATTACCCAAGAAATATGGCTGCCTAAATATGGTTCCCAATCAAGAGACAACGATAAACAGCTGCCTCTAATTGAGAACCAATCTAGGCAACCATAGACATACAAAACACCTAGACTAGTTAACAACCCCATAAACATACAAAAACCCTAAACAGGACAAAAACACAACAAACCACCCGTTGTCACACCCTGACCTAACCAAAATAATAAAGAAAACAAAGATAAGTAAGGTCAGGGCATGACAGTCGCACTGCTTTGCTTAATCTTGGCCAGGTCGCAGTTGAGAACCAGTTGAGAAGGTGTTCTCAACTAGCCTACCTGGTTAAATAAAGGTGTTCTCAACTGGCCTACCTGGTTAATAAAGGTGTTCTCAACTGGCCTACCTGGTTAAATAAACATGTTAAACATTTAAAAAGGAGCGGAGTGATGACTCAATTAAGCTCAATAAAGGACTGTAATTAATCTGACCATAATTCCATCCTCCTGATTCCTGCTTACAAGCAAAAATTAAAGCAGGAAACACCAATGACTAGATCAATAAAAAAAGTGGTCAGATGAAGCAGATGCTGAGCTACAGGACTGTTTTTCTAGCACAGACATGCTACATGTTCCGAGATTCCTCAAATAGCATTACACCACATCGGTCATTGGCTTCATCAATAAGTGCATCGATGACGTCGTCCCCACAGTGACCGTACGTACATACCCCAACCAGAAACCATGGATTACAGGCTTTCAAGGAGCTGGACTCTAACCCGGAAGCTTAGAAGAAATCCCAATGTGCCCTCCGACAAACCATCAAACAGGCAAAACGTCAATACAGGTCTAAGATTGAGTCGTACTACACTGGCTCTGACGCTCGTCAGATTTGGCAGGGCTTGCAAACCATTACAGACCTCAAAGGGAAGCACAGCGGAGAGCTGTCCAGTGACACGAGCCTACCAGACAAGCTAAACTACTTCTATGCTCGCTTTGAGGCAAATAACACTCAAACATACATGAGAGCACCAGCTGTATCGCAGCCGATGTGAGTAAGACCTTAAGACAGGTCACGAGGCTGCAGGGCCAGACGGATTACCAGGATGTGTACTGCGAGCATGCACTGACCAACTGGCAAGTGTCTTCACTGACATTTTCATCCTCTCCCTGTCTGAGTCTGTAATAGCAACATGTTTTAAGCCATAGTGCCTGTGCCCAAGAACATTAAGGTAACCTGCCTAAATGACTACCGACCTGAAGCACACGTCTGTAGCCATGAAGTGCTTTGAAAGGCTGGTCATGGCTTACATGAACATCATCATCCCAGAAACACTAGACCCACTCCAATTTGCATACCGCCCCAACAGATCCACAGATGATGCAATCTCTATTGCACTCCACACTGTCCTTTCCCACCTGGACAAAAGGAACACTTATGTGAGAATGCTATTCATTGACTACATTGAACCTCTACAGATGACCTAGCTAAAACATTCTGCTGTTTCCGCCCCGCACTCTACAGCTAGATGGCCAGCAACCACTAACAAGGAGAGATGGCAGTGCAGGTATATTCTTGTTAATGTGTAAAATATTGTTAATAAAATTGGTGAAATTTAGCCTTTGTTAACTCCTTTTTAGCACTGTGAAGTTAGTGAGTCATAGACACACACACTTGAAACTGAAAGTAGTGACTGTAGCTCAGTCACAAGCAGTGATGACTAATGGCCTTCAGATACAGTAAATAGTACATTCCATAGGGTCAATAGGACAGGGACATGAAGAACACTGACATCTAACAAGCTCCTCTCCATCCAACTGTCGATCTCACTTGATGCATGCATGTCGACTATGCCTAGATGTTTTTTCATGGAATTGATTACACACGGCCTCTCTCACAATCTGAAATGACACTCTCGTTAGTGGATATTGTAATGGCTGTGAAATAATTTAGCATAGACATGGCAACCTGCAAAGTTTCTATAGTCAGCATCCGGTTAGTGCTTCATGTAAAAAGGCTCAGCTCCTTCTGGGGTGGTTAGTGCTTCATGTAAAAAGGCTCAACTCCTTCTGGGGTGGTTAGTGCTTCCTGTATAAAGGCTCAGCTTCTTCTGGGTGGTTAGTGATTCTTGTAAAAAGGCTTAGCTTCTTCTGGCGTGGTTAGTGCTTCTTGTAAAAAGGCTTAGATTCTTCTGGGTGGTTAGTGATTCTTGTAAAAAGGCCTAGCTTCTTCTGGTGTGGTTAGTGCTTCTTGTATAAAGGCTCAGCTTCTTCTGGGGTGGTTAGTGCTTTCTGTATAAAGGCTCAGCTTCTTGAAGTGGGAGCTCTTTTAGGTGCCAGTAACATTAAGCAAATGATGCAGAGGCGGCCTCTGAAGTCAGGAGTGGTGTGCATTTGCAATTTTTCTGTCAGATATTCAAATCCTCACTATATTGAATCGGTCGTCTTTTGGTAGCAACACTATTATTCCGTCTGAAAAGTAAACACCAAAATATTCCATTGTTCTCAAGTGCATTTTTTACACGGGTGCATTTGATATACAGGATTTTGTTGACTGCGGTGCTGAGCTTCATCTTAAGTAAAAATATGACCATGTATATTATTTATGCTGTATGTTTTGTATATTGTTTACTATCTGATGTTTGATGATTGTATATGTCTGCAACACAGCTTAATTGGGGAAGGCGGGCTCGTGGTAATGACTGGAGCAGAATCAGTGGAATGGCATCAAATACATCCAACACGTGGTTTCCATGGTTTCCAGGTGTTTGATGACATTCCATTTGCTCTGTTTCCGGGCCATTATTATGAGTCGTCCTCCCCTCAGCGGCATCCATTGGCGTACAGGGAAACTATGCGTCTCTGTTTTCAATGAGATATTGTACACAGTATTACGGCCAAAAGAATAGGCAAGCAAGCAGACAAACTATCAAACACAGTTGCCTCTCCCACGGGGGTAGGGGTGGAGATTGGGGGTGTGGAGATACACTTTACAAGAGGTTTTATACACTTTTGCTAAGCTGGAACTTGCAGATAAAAACATATTGTGCTTGAAAAAGAGCTGAGAAGAGACATCTGAGACATGGAGTGTGTATGTGTGCCATTCGGAGGGTTAATGAGCAAGACTAAACATTTTCACTGAGTGTACAACACATTAAAGGACACCTGATTTTCCCATGATATAGACTGACCAGGTGAATCCAGGTGAAAGCTATAATCCACTTGTGTATGTGTGCCACTCAGAGGGTGAATGGGCTAGATCAAATATTGAAGTGCCTTTGAACGGAGTATGGTAGTAGGTGCATCGGTTTGTGTCAAGATACTTCAACTCTGCTGGGTTTTCCACACTCAACAGTTTCCCGTGTGTATCAAGAATGGCCAACCACCCAAAGGACATCCAGCCAACTTGACAAAGTCAACATGGGCCTGTATCCCTGTGGAACGCTTTCGACAATCGAAAGTGACAGTTGAGGCTGTTCTGAGGGCAAAGGGGGAGTACAACTTATTATCTGGAAGGTTTTATTAATGTTTTGTACACAGTGTATATGGGGCATACAACCATCTTAGCTCAGCACGAAGAGACAGAATTATTCAATCATTTATTCTGGTCTTACACCCCATGTAGCTTGTTTCTGGTCACAGGTTCAGGAGTGTCTGGAAAATCACAACATTCACCTAAAATGAACCCTACCAATAGCACTGTGGGGAGATTTGGAAAGCAATAGTCACTCAATTAGCAGTATAATAATACCGTTAGCAAAAAATATAAAATATATATTTAATTTAAAATCTATGGATACTATGAGATTAGAAAGGTTCAGAATTCATGTAAAACATCCCAGTTGAAACATATTTGGCAGATGGAAATCATTAGAGGTCTACGGAGATAGGTGGGATGGGCTGAGAAGAACTGAGTAGTGGAAATAAAATGTCATGATCTCTGATAGTTAAAACACAGTGGGTAAAAAAACTCCATACTGTACAGTGGGCATAAGTAGTCAACCCCCTGATATTTCTTCACATTTGGTTGCATTACAAAGTGGGATTGAAATTAATTTAATTGGGAATTAATTTCCCTGTGTCTGTTGGAAAGCAACTGATTTTTTAAATCCTGAAATACTCCCCAGTCCTTAACGATTATAAGCATACTCCTAATGCAGGCACCACTATGCTTGACAAAATGGAGAGGGGTGCTCAGTAATGTTTTGTATAGGATTTTCTCCAAACATAACACTTTGTATTCAGGACAAAAAGTGAATTGCTTTGCCACCTTTTTTGCAACATTACTTTAGTGCCATGTTGCTAACATGATGCAAGTTTTGGAATATTTTTATTCTGTACAGGCTTCCTTCTGTTCAATCTGTCAATTAGGTTAGTATTGTGGAGTAACTACAATGTTGTTGATCCAATCTCAATTATCACAGCCATTAAACTCTGTAACTGTTTGAAAGTCACCGTTGGCCTCATGGTGAAATCTCTGATCCAGTTTCTTTCCTCTCCGGCAACTGAGTTAGGAAGGACGCCTGTATCTTTGTAGTAACTGGGTCTGTTGATACACCATTCAAATTCTAATTAATAACTTGAGCACCAAAGGAATATTCAATGTCTGCTTTAAAAAAAAAATCTCCATATACCAATAGGTGCCGTTCTTTGCAACAAAATGGAAAACCTCCCTGGTATTTGTGGTTGAATCTGTGTTTGAAATGCACTGCTCGACAGATGGATCTTACAGATAATTGTATGTGTGGGGTACAGCGATGAGGTAGTCATTCAAAAACCATGTTAAACACTATTATTGAACACACTCCATGCAATTTATTATGTGACTTGTGAAGCAAATGTTTACTCCTGAACTTATTTAGTCTTGCCAAGACAAAGGGGTTGAATACTTATTGACTTTTCAGCTTTTCATTTTTAAATAATTTGTAAACATTCCTAAAAACATAATTCCACTTAGACATTATGGGGTATTGTGTGTAGGCCAGTGACACAAAATCTCAATTGAATTAATTATTTGAAATTCAGTCTGTAACACAACAAAATGTGGAATAAGTCAAGGGGTGTGAATACTTTCTGAAGGCACTGTATGTTATGTATTGCACCATGCACATTACAGGAGCACAATGGAAATAAGTTATGGACTTTATTGACAAGTTATAACATGTATGTACTGTCTGTGTATGTATTTTTGTTAACTGTCAAATAAAATCCACCAATCTATCAGCATACGATAATCTAAAAAAGCATGTTTCCCTTCCAATTCTTATCTGTATTTTTTTTAAACTACACTGTCGGTTAGCGACTCGTAAGTAAACATTTCACTGTAAGGTCTACACCTGTTGTATTCGGCGCATGTGACTAATAACATTTGATTTGATTTGATAAGAGGCCCATGTTAAGTAAGTCCACCATCAGCCCTACAACATTTCATTAACGCACAGAATTAATATCTTACAGTTTTTTGTAAGCATGAAGGTTAATGTGCAAAATGGGCCTGCAACCTAAGACCCTCATTACATTTTCCCATGCTCCTCGTGCTTTAGAAACGGAATTCTAATGAATCATTCTCCCATTTTAAATTGAATGCAATACCTTCACAATGGCCCTTTAAACCCACTGTGAAAGACGGCACAAGTCATTTCATGGTTTAATTTTCATGGTGTGTTTACAGAGCCGGAAAGAAAATTACTTCCGCATCTCTTTTTAGATAATGACGCACACAGTGCCGCTTTACAGGAAGTGTGGGGAATAACTCAAATGTATACGTTGACTTTATCTTATATGAAAAGATAAGTATTTCATTCATATGGACCACACAGAGAGAGAGAAAAAAAGATGTGTGATGCATGGTTATGGTGCTGTACATACTAATAAAAAACATGAGGTTCATAAAATAATGTGCATTAACGTTTTTGTCATTTAGCAGACTCTCTTGAATCAAATCAAATCACGTTTTCTTAGTCAGAGTGTATTATTTGCCCATATTATCATTATTGTCTTCGGGTAATCTATCACACGGGGACTTTATTTCTCCCTCATCAGCACACTTGTCAGTGGCTTGTCTCATAGAGGAGGGTGGATTACAGTAGCAGCAATCCAATGAGACCCATACTGTTCAGACTCTAAGCCCCTGCCTCTGCATCTCATCTCCTCTCTGGTTCCATATGTGCTCTGACAATGGAGGGACAGGCACGGCCAGCCCCCATAGCGAAGTGGATATTTGACTAAGTATAGCTTCAAAACAAATTAGCCTCCGCGATGACTGACTCTGCGACACGAGATTGGGAAAGTCGAGTAGTATGGCACGCAAATTACCATGGCATTTGCCCAATGGCAGAGAAAGTATATCATTAACATACCTAGCTGTTGTCACGGAGCGTGTGTCTGTGGGACATGCTATGATTTAACAGGCTAATGTTGCTAGAATAGAACATGAGTGGGTTTGATAATCACAAGCCAAACAATAGACATGGGCCTCAGCGTCAGCTCGAGGTGTTATGGGTAATTTATTCACCCTGATGGGGTTCTTGCATGTTTAGGATATGTAATGTATGCTAAATTGTGTGCTTTTAACACTTGTCACGTCTTTAATGAGTTTTCTATAGATAAACAGGTGGTCACTGCTAGTTTGAATTACATTACATTAGAATTGGAGGGGCTCCATTTTAGAAACAGTATGTCTCCTTTAAGATCTTGTTTCCCAATTGTTGTTTTCTTTGTACAAAAGTATATTACCAAATGTTCCTTGTTGCTGTTACGGCTTTCTAGTTGTGAAGGAGAGTCGGACCAAAATGCAGCGTGTAGATTGCGATCCATGTTTAATGAATAACGTAAACACGAAGTAACACAAACACTACAAAACAAAGACTGTAAATAACGAAACGAAAACCGAAACAGCCTATACTTGTGAAAACTAACAAAGATAGGAACAAGGACACTAAGGACAATCACCCACGACAAACTCAAAGAATATGGCTGCCTAAATATGGTTCCCAATCAGAGACAACGATAAACACCTGCCTCTGATTGAGAACCACTCCAGACAGCCATAGACTTAGCCAGACAACCCCACTAGCTACAATGAAGAAAAACACAAAATACTTAGACCAGGGCGTGACAGTTGCTCGTTTCTCTCAGCAATGCACATAGATATATTCAAAGTTTAGTTGGTAGTATGCTTAGTTGGTATTAAGTTTAGTTGGTAGTATGTTTAGTTGGTATTAAGTTTAGTTGGTAGTATGTTTAGTTGGTATTAAGTTTAGTTGGTAGTATGTTTAGTTGGTATTAAGTTTAGTTGGTATCATGCCATACGCCATGGTGTACAGAAATGTATTTCACATGCAGTAGTCATGTAAATTTAAATTATGCCCAGTTAGAAACACAGAATCATGAACTTGACCTGAGTGTTGAAAAGGTTCATTCTCATTCTCGTTCTCTATTGTTTTTCAGACTCCTTATTGTTTCAAGTTTCATGTTTTTAATGTTGCATGCACACGTACAGTGAAATGTTTTTCCTTCAAACTCAAAACTCAACAATGTAATGATAGAAAAAAAACACGATAAGTAAGATGAAATATGAAGAACACAATAAGTAAAGTTGAAGTCGGAAGTTTACAAACACTTAGGTTGGAGTCATTAAAACTAGTTTTTCAACCACACCACAAATGTCTTGTTAACAAACTATAGTTTTGGCAAGTAATTTTTCCAACAATTGTTTACAGACAGATTATTTCACATATAATTCACTGCATCACAATTCTAGTGGGTCAGAGGTTTACATACACTAAGTTGATTGTGCCTTTAAACAGCTTGGAAAATTCTAGAAAATGATGTCATGGCTTTAGAAGCTTCTGATAGGCTAATTGATATAATTTGAGTCAATTGGAGGTGTACCTGTGGATGTATTTCAAGGCCTACCTTCAAACTCAGTGCCTCTTTGCTTGACATCATGGGAAAATCAAAAGAAATCAGAAGAAAATTTTTAGACCTCCACAAGCCTGGTTCATTCTTGGGATTTTCCAAATGCCTGAAGTTACCATGTTCATCTGTACAAACAAAAGTACGCAAGTATAAACACCATGGGACCGCACAGCCGTCATACACCTCAGGAAGGAGATGCATTCTGTCTCCTAGAGATGAACGTACTTTGGTGCGAAAAGTGCAAATCAATCCCAGAACAACAGCAAAGGACATTGTGAAGATGCTGGAGGAAACAGGTAGAAAAGTATCTATATCCACAGTAAAAACGAGTCCTACATCGACATAAGTTGAAAGGCCGCTCAGCAAGGAAGCAGCCACTGCTCCAAACCGTCATCAAAAAGCCAGACTACGGTTTGCAACTGCACATGAGGACAAAGATTGTACTTTTTGGAGAAATGTCCTCTGGTCTGGGGCACTGAGGCACTCAACTTAGTGTAAAACAAGTTTTAATGACTCCAATCTAAGTGTATGTAAACTTCCGACTTCAACTGTAAGTAAGCATACTATAAACAGGGTCAGTTAATACCACACAATTTACAGGGTCAGTTCCAGTACCATACGATATACAGGGTCAGTTCCAGTACCATACTATATACAGGGTCAGTTAATACCATACTATATACAGGGTCAGTTAATACCATACTATATACAGGGTCAGTTAATACCACACAATTTACAGGGTCAGTTCCAGTACCATACTATATACAGGGTCAGTTAATACCATACTATATACAGGGTCAGTTCCGGTACCATATTATATAATGGGTCAGTTAATACCATACTATATACAGGGTCAGTTCCGGTACCATATTATATAATGGGTCAGTTAATACCATACTATATACAGGGTCAGTTAATACCATACTATATACAGGGTCAGTTCCAATACCTAATTTACAATGTATTGGTGCTGTACTCAGAAGCTCCCTACCAATAGCTTTTCTCTCTCTTTCATTTAATGGCTTCCCTAGAATCCATTGTGACGAGTCTTTACAACCGGCCATGAACAATAAGCAGGAGCCCAGTCATTGTCCTCAACATAACGGCCATCTCTGGGGGTCATCTAATTAAACTGAAGATTATATCATGATCCCGCCGCTAAGGGAAGGCTGGCCATTCTGAACGAGGTCATTATGGGGATAATGAAGAGGGTGACCCATTCATGTAATGATTTCCAGTCGGATCTCGAGAGGATTTTTAGGCGAGGGGAATGTCAATTCCCACAATGTAATTGTCACTTCACTGTAGTGCCCGTCTATGGGGCATTGTAGGGATATTTCAAGTGGAGTTCAATGCAGATCCTCGTCTAAAATAGTATCTTGCCTGACATGCGATGAAATAAAGGTGTCAGAGGAGGGCTCCTCTGAGATTAAAGACAGTTGAAGACAATTTTCATAGGACTGCTGGGCTTAAACTGTAAGAGCATGGAGGGGGGGGGGCTCAGTGGTGTCAAATGCAGACTTCCAGATATGTATTTACTGGGTCCCTGTGGTATAGACTGTTGATTAACCAGAGGATGAGTAAATATTTCCATTTTGCATGTCACTTAAGTACCATGGGGTGTGGATCCTGCTAGTAGTGTGTCATGATAGTAGTAGTGTGTCATGATAGTAGTAGTGTGTCATGATAGTAGTAGTGTGTCAGGATAGTACTAATAAAGTATATCCTACTAGTGTCAGGATAGCAGTAGTAGAGCATCCTGCAGGTGTGAGGATAGTAGTAGTAGTGTTTCCTGCTAGTGTCATGATAGTAGGAGTGTGTCATGATAGTCATAGTGTGTCATGATAGTAGTAGTGTGTCAGGATAGTACTAATAAAGTATATCCTACTAGTGTCAGGATAGCAGTAGTAGAGCATCCTGCAGGTGTGAGGATAGTAGTAGTAGTGTTTCCTGCTAGTGTCATGATAGTAGGAGTGTGTCATGATAGTAGTAGTGTGTCATGATAGTCATAGTGTGTCATGATAGTAGTAGTGTGTCATGATAGTAGTAGTGTGTCAGGATAGTACTAGTGTGTCAGGATAGTACTAATAGTGTATATCCTACTAGTGTCAGGATAGCAGTAGTAGAGCATCCTGCAGGTGTCAGGATAGTAGTAGTCGTGTTTCCTGCTAGTGTCATGATAGTAGTAGTGTGTCATGATAGTCATAGTGTGTCATGATAGTAGTAGTGTGTCATGATAGTAGTAGTGTGTCATGATAGTAGTAGTGTGTCAGGATAGTACTAATAAAGTATATCCTACTAGTGTCAGGATAGCAGTAGTAGAGCATCCTGCAGGTGTCAGGATAGTAGAAGTCGTGTTTCCTGCTAGTGTCATGATAGTAGTAGTGTGTCATGATAGTAGTAGTGTGTCATGATAGTCATAGTGTGTCAGGATAGTACTAATAGTGTATCCTGCTAGTGTCAGGATAGTAGTAGTGTATTGTGCTAGCGTCAGGATAGTAGTAGTAGTGTTTCCTGCTAGTGTCATGATAGTAGTAGTGTGTCATGATAGTAGTAGTGTGTCATGATAGCAGTAGTGTGTCATGATAGTAGTAGTGTGTCATGATAGTACTAATAGTGTATCCTGCTAGCGTCAGGATAGTAGTAGTTGTGTATCCTGTAGACAGTTAAATAACTGCTTGACAACCCGTGTTACATAGTGGCCCAGTAGACAGTTAAATGACTGCTTGACAACCTGTGTTACATAGTGGCCCAGTAGACAGTTAAATGACTGCTTGACAACCTGTGTTACATAGTGGCCCAGTAGATAGTTAAATGACTGCTTGACAACCTGTGTTACATAGTGGCCCAGTAGACAGTTAAATGACTGCTTGACAACCTGTGTTACAGAGTGGCCCAGTAGACAGTTCCATGACTGCTTGACAACCTGTGTTACATAGTGGCCCAGTAGACAGTTAAAGGACTGCTTGACAACCTGTGTTACATAGTGGCCCAGTGGACAGTTAAATGACTGCTTGACAACCTGTGTTACATAGTGGCCCAGTAGACAGTTAAATGACTGCTTGACAACCTGTGTTACATAGTGGCCCAGTAGATAGTTAAATGACTGCTTGACAACCTGTGTTACAGAGTGGCCCAGTAGACAGTTAAATGACTGCTTGACAACCTGTGTTACATAGTGGCCCAGTAGACAGTTAAATGACTGCTTGACAACCTGTGTTACATAGTGGCCCAGTAGACAGTTAAATGACTGCTTGACAACCCGTGTTACATAGTGGCCCAGTAGACAGTTAAATGACTGCTTGACAACCTGTGTTACATAGTGACCCAGTAGACAGTTACATGACTGCTTGACAACCTGTGTTACAGAGTGGCCCAGTAGATAGTTAAATGACTGCTTGACAACCTGTGTTACATAGTGGCCCAGTAGACAGTTAAATGACTGCTTGACAACCTGTGTTACATAGTGGCCCAGTAGACAGTTACATGACTGCTTGACAACCTGTGTTACATAGTGGCCCAGTAGACAGTTAAATGACTGCTTGACAACCTGTGTTACATAGTGGCCCAGTAGACAGTTAAATGACTGCTTGACAACCTGTGTTACATAGTGGCCCAGTAGACAGTTAAATGACTGCTTGACAACCTGTGTTACATAGTGGCCCAGTAGACAGTTAAATGACTGCTTGACAACCTGTGTTACATAGTGGCCCAGTAGACAGTTAAATGACTGCTTGACAACCTGTGTTACATAGTGGCCCAGTAGACAGTTAAATGACTGCTTGACAACCTGTGTTACATAGTGGCCCAGTAGACAGTTAAATGGTTTCTGTACAGCACTTTGAGATATCAGCTGATGTACGAAGGGCTATATAAATACATTTGATTTGATTTGATTTGATTTGACAACCTGTGTTACATAGTGGCCCAGTAGACAGTTAAATGACTGCTTGACAACCTGTGTTACATAGTGGCCCAGTAGACAGTTAAATGACTGCTTGACAACCTGTGTTACATAGTGGCCCAGTAGACAGTTAAATGACTGCTTGACAACCTGTGTTACATAGTGGCCCAGTAGACAGTTAAATGACTGCTTGACAACCTGTGCTACATAGTGGCCCAGTAGACAGTTAAATGACTGCCTGTAGAGTTAGCAACTCCAACCCACCTTATGTTTTCTGTTTTCAGCCACAATTATTTATGCTTTGTACAATTGTTCCACATAAGAGTCCTTAGGCTTATTGTGTAGCCTGGTTTAGAAGGACAATGTCTCAGAAAGTCTGTCTGTGAAGATGGTGAGGTAGGAAGAGGACATAACGAACAGCGTCATACTGTGCGTGCCCTCGTTAAAACCTCAAACTTTTCATAAAAAGCAATACTTCAACAGGAAACCCATACTGCGTATGACCTCTTCAACTTTCATTAAAAATAGATGACAGGAAACCAACAGTCATTTGAGGCTGCAACTACAAAGGTGTTCACATCCAGACCTAATGTAGAACATAATTGGCTAGTACATTGTTCTGGATCCATTGGGCTCAATGCAAGTATGTATATTTATTTAGTGAGAGTTCAATGGGGAGGTCCTTCAAAACTGGAGGACTATGTGAAGGAGATCAAGAGCGATTGTTGCTGGTGTGACATGTTGACTACAGTCCCGACAATTATTGTTTTTTTGTATTTCAGTAGCAGATGATGTAATGCCCCATAACAACATTTCACAGTGAAACAGGTCCTCCCACTCATTGGGTGAATTATGCACAGATCTCCCAGCTGTACAGGCTGTCTTCACAGAGAGGAGTTTAAATTCAATTATTTAAAGAGCAATAAAATGCTTAGAGTTTTTACAAAATAGGTGCAATTAAATAGAGTTTTGTTTTTCCCCCTTAATAAAGTGTATTTTAAAGTAACTGCATAGTGAAAATGCTCTGGAACTTTGACTCGTTTTTATTAATTTTTTAAACATCCCGCCTTTGGGGAGGATGTGTCAATGTGTAGTTCATCCATGCAGAATATATGAGCAGAAGTAAAGTCTTCAATTAGTCACGGAATACCTCAGTCGAAGCCTTTTTTCTGGACGCTGTGCAGCGCCATATTCCTTACATTTTGCCACGCGTGGGAAAATGCCCCCACAGCAGAGCGAGAGAGAGAGCAGTGACGTGGTGCACATATCTGCATATAAGTAACGTAGTACACAACTTTCGGGGGACCACTTTTTGCTTGTGAGCACTACTTTCAGAACTACTGGTTCACAAGTTTACAAAAGTACCAGAGAGTCCTTTCAACTCATATCCAAATGGCGCTATCTCAAACAGGCCGTTTAAAAAAATGCTTGCTATTTCCTCATAGAACATGATGTCATCTCCCTAAGGAGGATGAGCTGGCCAATCAGCGGTCTACTTACGTGAATATTTTTTACAACCGGTATATGCACACACCCTTCTATTGTTACGGTACGCTCACACCATTCTGTTGTTGGGGTACGCTCACACCATTCTGTTGTTGAGGTACGCTCACACCATTCTGTTGTTGGGGTACGCTTACACCATTCTGTTGTTGGGGTACGCTTACACCATTCTGTTGTTGGGGTACGCTCACACCATTCTGTTGTTGCGGTACGCTCACACCATTCTGTTGTTGGGGTACGCTCACACCATTCTGTTGTTGGGGTACGCTCACACCATTCTGTTGTTGGGGTACGCTCACACCATTCTGTTGTTGCGGTACGCTCACACCATTCTGTTGTTGGGGTACGCTCACACCATTCTGTTGTTGGGGTACGCTCACACCATTCTGTTGTTGGGGTACGCTCACACCATTCTGTTGTTGGGGTACGCCCACACCATTCTGTTGTTGGGGTACGCTCAGACCATTCTGTTGTTGGGGTACGCTCACACCATTCTGTTGTTGGGGTACGCTCACACCATTCTGTTGTTGGGGTACTCCCACACCATTCTGTTGTTGGGGTACTCCCACACCATTCTGTTGTTGCGGTACGCTCACACCATTCTGTTGTTGCGGTACGCTCACACCATTCTGTTGTTGCGGTACGCTCACACCATTCTGTTGTTGGGGTACGCTCACACCATTCTGTTGTTGGGGTACGCTCACACCATTCTGTTGTTGGGGTACATTCACACCATTCTGTTGTTGGGGTACGCTCACACCATTCTGTTGTTGGGGTACGCTTACACCATTCTGTTGTTGGGGTACACTCACACCATTCCAACACAGAAAAGCTGCATTTTAGCATACTTAACTGCCATTTTTTTGGAAGGAAAACTATTTCACTCATATTGTAAGTAATTATAGTAAACATACATAGTCTGGAAACACTGGGCAGTTTCACCTTTATTTAACCAGGTAGGCTAGTTGAGAACACCTTTATTTAACCAGGTAGGCTAGTTGAGAACACCTTTATTTAACCAGGTAGGCTAGTTGAGAACACCTTTATTTAACCAGGTAGGCTAGTTGAGAACACCTTTATTTAACCAGGTAGGCTAGTTGAGAACACCTTTATTTAACCAGGTAGGCTAGTTGAGAACACCTTTATTTAACCAGGTAGGCTAGTTGAGAACACCTTTATTTAACCAGGTAGGCTAGTTGAGAACACCTTTATTTAACCAGGTAGGCTAGTTGAGAACACCTTTATTTAACCAGGTAGGCTAGTTGAGAACACCTTTATTTAACCAGGTAGGCTAGTTGAGAACACCTTTATTTAACCAGGTAGGCTAGTTGAGAACACCTTTATTTAACCAGGTAGGCTAGTTGAGAACACCTTTATTTAACCAGGTAGGCTAGTTGAGAACACCTTTATTTAACCAGGTAGGCTAGTTGAGAACACCTTTATTTAACCAGGTAGGCTAGTTGAGAACACCTTTATTTAACCAGGTAGGCTAGTTGAGAACACCTTTATTTAACCAGGTAGGCTAGTTGAGAACACCTTTATTTAACCAGGTAGGCTAGTTGAGAACACCTTTATTTAACCAGGTAGGCTAGTTGAGAACACCTTTATTTAACCAGGTAGGCTAGTTGAGAACACCTTTATTTAACCAGGTAGGCTAGTTGAGAACACCTTTATTTAACCAGGTAGGCTAGTTGAGAACACCTTTATTTAACCAGGTAGGCTAGTTGAGAACACCTTTATTTAACCAGGTAGGCTAGTTGAGAACACCTTTATTTAACCAGGTAGGCTAGTTGAGAACCTTTATTTAACCAGGTAGGCTAGTTGAGAACACCTTTATTTAACCAGGTAGGCTAGTTGAGAACACCTTTATTTAACCAGGTAGGCCAGTTGAGAACACCTTTATTTAACCGGGTAGGCTAGTTGAGAACACCTTTATTTAACCGGGTAGGCTAGTTGAGAACACCTTTATTTAACCGGGTAGGCTAGTTGAGAACACCTTTATTTAACCGGGTAGGCTAGTTGAGAACACCTTTATTTAACCGGGTAGGCTAGTTGAGAACACCTTTATTTAACCGGGTAGGCTAGTTGAGAACACCTTTATTTAACCGGGTAGGCTAGTTGAGAACACCTTTATTTAACCGGGTAGGCTAGTTGAGAACACCTTTATTTAACCAGGTAGGCTAGTTGAGAACACCTTTATTTAACCAGGTAGGCTAGTTGAGAACACCTTTATTTAATCAGGTAGGCTAGTTGAGAACACCTTTATTTAACCAGGTAGGCCAGTTGAGAACACCTTTATTTAACCAGGTAGGCTAGTTGAGAACACCTTTATTTAATCAGGTAGGCCAGTTGAGGACAAGTTCTCATTTACAACTGCAACCTGGCCAAGATAAAGCAAAGCAGTGCGACAAAAAACAACAACACAGAGTTACACGTGGGATAAACAAAAGTACAGTCAATAACACAATAGAAAAATCTATATACAGTATTTGCAAATGGCGTGAGGAGGTAAGGAAATAAATAGGCCATAGTAGCGAAGTAATTACAATTTAGCAAATTAACACTGGAGTGAATGTTGAAAGAGGAAAGGGGATTTGCCACCTGTGCCGGTTAACCTGTGAAATGTAATTAAGCTTAGAATCGAATGTCCCAGACCAATTTGATTCATATTACATTAAAGAGACCCCTATCCAGTGAAACACCACCCAATGCCTATACTTATATTCGGGGCGTTTGTTTTGCGATGCCCTGTGCCCCAGATAGGCAGAGTTTATATACTTCAGTTTAGACCATTCCATTGGTCCTAAAAAGGACATTTTGAAGGAAGTTGGAGTTAACTTTGCAAGCAAATGCTAACTAGCGTTAGTGCAATGACTGAAAGTCTACAGTTACTGCTAGCATGAGTTTCAAATGCTAACTAGCGTTAGTGCAATGACTGAAAGTCTACAGTTACTGCTAGCATGAGATTCAAATGCTAACTAGCGTTAGTGCAATGACTGAAAGTCTACAGTTACTGCTAGCATGAGACATTCAAATGGTATCCACAAATTCCTGTGACTCTGGGTAATTGACAGAATCTCACACTACCCCTTTAAGGTTAAATCTCCACCCACCCGAGGCAGTTCAAAACGAACACATCCAGCATAAGTACAGCCCTGGATTGCTCTGGTGTTTCATTAAAGGTGGCAGCTGCTGATTGACTGAGTACCTGGGGCTGCGGTGGAGTGCATACCACATCCACTTGGCATGTCAGGCAATCAAGTCCACCGACAAATTTTGCAGACAAAAGCTTGATCAATGATTTCTTACATTTTCAAAAAATACTTTCCTTTTCTGAGAAGGGAGTTAGGTGATCCTATCTGTGCCTTTAAGCAGCCTTATTATTTTTTGACCTGCAATTTAGTGTGTGGCCCAAGGTTGAGTTCCTGAAGTTTAATAAGATATTTTTCTTAGACTTCAAAACAATCGCAGAGTTTTTTCCAACATTAGATACTATTTAGCATTCAATTCTGATGCTCTAGTGATGTTCTGTGTTTAATGTGCCTTTTCAATTACATTTTAAAACTCTGAACGTCAAACTGCTGTCAGAAATGGCCAAACAATGTAAATGTTGTCACTGTATATGATATTTTGTATTACCAGTGGTGTAAAGTACTTAAGTAAAAATACTTTAAAGTTTTACTTCAGTTGTTTTTGGGGGTATCTGTACTTTACTTTACCATGTATATTTTTGACAATGTTTACTTTTACTTCACTACATTCCTAAAGAAAATGATGTTATTTTTACTCCATACATCTCCCAAAAGTACTCATTACATTTTGAATGTTTAGCAGGACAGGGAAATTGTCCAATTCACAAACTAATCAAGAGAACATCCCTGGTCATCCCTACTGCTTCTTATCTGGTGGACTCACGAAACACAAATACTTAGTTTGTAAATGATGTGTGAGTGTTGGAGCATGCCCCTGGCTATCCGTAAATGTAAAAAACAGGGATTTAAAAAAAAAATATATATACTTTTACTTTTGATACTTAAGTATATTTGATCAATTCCATTTACTTTTAATACTTAAGTACATTTCTATCAAGGTATCTTTACTCACTTACTTTTACTCATGTATGACAATTTGATATTTCTTCCACCACTACATTTTACCCAAACAATAAGTTCCCAAATGGATAGTTTTGTTACATGGTATAAAATGCAGATTAGGTTGGAGAGATAGATGTGCAGTATGTGTATTCAGTTATTTTTCTAAAGCTACTTTTTAAACTTAAGGGTGAAAACCTGCTTGCTGTAAATGTTGGAAATGTTGTTTATGAGATGAGTTAATCATCTCAAAAATGCCATTCAAAACCGTTGCACCATTTGACACATGAAATGCACTGCCTCAGAGGAAGATAAACGGATGAAGGCCTTGTGTACCTAAATGCACTGCCTCAGAGGACGATAAACGGATGAAGGCCTCGTGTACCTAAATGCACTGCCTCAGGGGAAGATAAACGGATGAAGGCCTTGTGTACCTAAATGCACTGCCTCAGGGGAAGATAAACGGATGAAGGCCTTGTGTACCTAAATGCACTGCCTCAGGGGAAGATAAACGGATGAAGGCCTTGTGTACCTAAATGCACTGCCTCAGAGGAAGATAAACGGATGAAGGCCTTGTGTACCTAAATGCATTGCCTCAGAGGACGATAAACGGATGAAGGCCTCGTGTACCTAAATGCATTGCCTCAGAGGAAGATAAACGGATGAAGGCCTTGTGTACCTAAATGCACTGCCTCAGGGGAAGATAAACGGATGGAGGCCTTGTGTACCTACAGTTGTGACCAAATACAGTGTCTTCAGAAAGTATTCACACCCCTTTACTTTTTCCACATTTTGTTGTGTTACAGCCTGAATATAAAAATAGATTAAATTAAGGTGTTTTGCTACTGGCCGACACACAATACCCCATAGTGTCAAAGTGGAATTATGTTTTTAGAAAATGTTTACAAATTAAACTCCCGTCTAAATAAGTTCAGGAGTACAAATAGGTTAACAAGTCACATAATAAGTTGTATGGACCTACTGTACTTTGTGTGCAATAACAGTGCTTAAAATGACTTCTGAATGACCACCTTATCTCTATACCACACACATACAATTATTTGTAGGGCCCCTCAGTCAACCTGGGAGGTTTTCCAATGACTTACAAAGACGGGAACCTATTGGTAAGTGGATAAAAATATAACAAATAGCAAACATTGAATATCCCTAGGAGCATGGTGAAGTTATTAATTACACTTTGGATAGTATATCAATGCACCGTCACTACAAAGGTACAGGCGTCCTTCCTAACTCAGTTGAAAGGAAACCACTCAGGGATTTCAGAATCAGACCAATGGTGTCACGCCCTGACCTTAGTATTCTTTGTTTTCTTTATTGGTTTGGTTAGGTCAGGGTGTGACATGGGTGATGTATGTGTTTTTGTTTTGGTTAGGTCAGGGTGTGACATGGGTGATGTATGTGTTTTTGTTTTGGTTAGGTCAGGGTGTGACATGGGTGATGTATGTGTTTTTGTTCATGTCTAGTTGCCTGTGTCTGCACTAGTATTATTATAGCTTCACGTTCGGTTTGTTGTTTTGTATAGTTTGTTAAGTGTTCTTCGTCTTCATTAAAAAGTATGTATTCTAATCACGCTGCGCTTTGGTCTCGTCCATACGACGAACGTGACCGAATAACTCACCATAAAAGGACCAAGCAGCGTGGTAACGGGCAGCAGCAGCAGCGATCTCAGGACTCCTGGAGGAGATTCTAGACGGCAAGGGACCCTGGGCACAACCAGGGGAATATCATCGCCCCAAGGCAGAGCTGGAGGAAGCGAAAGCAGAGAGGTGCCGGTACGAGGAGGCAGCACGGCAGCGCGGCTGGAAGCCCGAGAGGCAGCCCCAAAAATGTCTTGGGGGGGGGGGGGGGGGGGGGGCCTTGGAGCAGTCGGCGAAGTTGAGGGGTGAGTCTGAGATTTTAGAGGAGTTATTGGACAGATTGGAGGAGAGTGAACGGAGGGGAGATTATGAGACATTCGAGGAGTTGTTGACAAAATTGGAGGAGAGTGAAGAGAGAGAGCTGTTGGTTTGGCGTAGTATGCACGGCATTCGCCCTGAGGAGCATGTTAGCTGTCTGATGCCACCTGTGTCAGTTCCTCGTACTCAGCCTGAAACTTGTGTTAAAGTTCCGGAAGATTTGATGCCGGCTATACACACCAGGTCTCCGGTACACCTTCACAACCCGGTGTGTCATGTTCCTGCTTCTCGCACTCATCCTGAGGTGCATGTTCTCAGCCCGGTACCACCAGAACCGGTACCACGCACCAGGTCTATAGTGTGCCTCGACAGTCCAATACGCCCTGTTCCTCTTCCCCGCACTCACCCTGAGGTGTGTGCCCTCGGCCCAGTACCACCAGTGCCGGCACCACGTACCAGGTTTATAGTGCGCCTCGGCAGTCCAGTACGCCCTGTTCCTCCTCCCCGCACTCGCCTTGAGGTGCGTGTCCTCGGCCTAGTACCACCAGTACCGGCACCACGCACCATGCCTACAGTGCGCCTCGCCAGTCCAGAGCGTCCGGCTACAGTACCCAGTCCAGAGCGTCCGGCAACAGTACCCAGTCCAGAGCGTCCGTCCTACTACAGTCCGGAACCTACCGCAACGGGTCACACTCCGGAACCTACCGCAACGGGTCGCAGTCCGGGAACCTACCACGAAGGGTCGCAGTCCGGGAACCTACCACGACAGGTCGCAGTCCGGAAACAAACACGACGGGTCACACTCCGGAACCTACCACAACGGGTCGCAGTCCGGGATCCTACCACAACGGGTCCCAGTCCGGATCCGCCAGAGTCTCCCTCCAGTCCGGATCCGCCAGAGTCTCCTTCCAGTCCGGATCCGCCAGAGTCTCCCTCCAGTCTGGCCAGAATCTCCCTCCAATACAGAGGCGCCACTCACGCCAGACTCGACCATCAGTCCAGTGGCATCCTCTAATCCGGGGTCGGCGGTGAGGGTTCCCGCTCCAGAGACATTAAGTTACTGTGACGAGGCAGAAATGGAGCGGGGTCCACGTCCTGAGCCAGAACCGCAACCTCGGAGTCATGCCCATCCAGACCCTCCCATATAGGTTTAGGTGTGCGGCCGGGAGTCCACATCTTTGGGGGGGGGCGGTACCACCAGTACCGGCACCACGCACCAGGCCTACAGTACGCCTCGCCAGTCCAGAGCGTCTGGCTACAGTACCCAGTCCAGAGCGTCCGGCTACAGTACCCAGTCCAGAGCGTCCGGCTACAGTACCCTGTCCAGAGCGTCCGGCAACAGTACCCACTCCAGAGCGTCCGGCAACAGTACCCAGTCCAGAGTGTCCGGCAACAGTACCCAGTCCAGAGTGTCCGGCAACAGTACCCAGTCCAGAGCGTCTGGCTACAGTACCCAGTCCAGAGCGTCTGGCTACAGTACCCAGTCCAGAGCGTCCGGCTACAGTACCCAGTCCAGAGCGTCCGGCTACAGTACCCACTCCAGAGCGTCCGGCAACAGTACCCAGTCTAGAGCGTCCGGCAACAGTACCCAGTTCAGAGCGTCCGGCTACAGTACCCAGTCCAGAGCATCCGGCTACAGTACCCAGTCCAGAGCGTCCAGCAACAGTACCCAGTCCAGAGCGTCCGTCCTACTACAGTCCGGAACCTACCGCAACGGGTCACACTCCGGAACCTACCGCAACGGGTCGCAGTCTGGGAACCTACCACGAAGGGTCGCAGTCCGGAACCAACAACGACGGGTCACACTCCGGAACCTACCACAACGGGTCGCAGTCCGGGATCCTACCACGACGGGTCGCAGTCCGGAACCTACCACGACGGGTCCCAGTCCGGATCCGCCAGAGTCTCCCTCCAGTCTGGCCAGAATCTCCCTCCAATACAGAGGCGCCACTCACGCCAGACTCGACCATCAGTCCAGTGGCATCCTCTAATCCGGGGTCGGCGGTGAGGGTTCCCGCTCCAGAGACATTAAGTTACTGTGACGAGGCAGAAATTAAGCGGGGTCCACGTCCTGAGCCAGAACGGCCACCTCGACGTCATGCCCATCCAGACCCTCCCATATAGGTTTAGGTGTGCGGCCGGGAGTCCACATCAATATTAACCTAATTGACTAACCTAAAAGAGTGAAAAGAAGGAAGCCTGTAAAGAATACAAATATTCCAAAACCTGCATCCTGTGTGGCATGGAATTCACTTTTTGTCCTGAATACAAAGTGTTATGTTTGGGGCAAATCCAATACAACACATTACTGATTACCACTCTCCCTATTTGGAAAGTCAGCTAGTCAACTCCCACCATCACCACTATAGTGTAGCTAATGTTAGCTAGGTTTCTAGAAAATGTAAATAAACATAATTTGGCTGATATTTACATTTACATGTGTTTCATTAGCAATGTTAGCCAAGCTACTGACATTAACAAAATGTTTGGACTGTTCATCGACATGTGCAGTAAATGCTAACATGTTGTTGGTGATGAAATCTATCAGGCGTGCTGTGATAAGGGCCTGGATGGTGACACATCTGCTTCAAGCTGCCTGGCTGAATACTGGGGACTTTAGTGGTACCTTCCGTTCGACTACAGCACAAGTCTCATTATCTGTCTTGTAGACATTTAATATCAATTAATCAATCAAATGTATTTATAAAACCCATTTTTACATCAGCAGATGTCACAAAGTGCTAATCCAGAAACCCAGCCTAAAACCCCAAACAGCAAGCAATGCAGATGTAGAAGCAGAGTGGCTAGGAAAAACTCCCTAGATTGGCAGGAACCTAGGAAGAGAACCCATACTCTGAGGGTTGGCCAGTCCTCTTCTGGCTGTGCCGGGTGAAGATTATAAGAGTACATTGCCATTAAGGGAAGATGTTCAAACGTAGAAACATAGATGACCAGCAGGGTCAAATAAAAATCAGTGGTTGTAGAGTGTGCAATCAGTCAGCACCTCAGGAGTAAATGCCAGTTGGCTTTTCATAGCCGAGCATTCAGAGGTAGAGAGAGAGGTAGAGAGAGAGGTAGAGAGAGAGGTAGAGAGAGAGGTAGAGAGAGAGGTAGAGAGAGAGAGGTAGAGAGAGAGAGAGGTAGAGAGAGAGAGAGGTAGAGAGAGAGAGAGGTAGAGAGAGAGAGAGGTAGAGAGAGAGAGAGGTAGAGAGAGAGAGAGGTAGAGAGAGAGAGAGGTAGAGAGAGAGAGGTAGAGAGAGAGAGAGGTAGAGAGAGAGAGAGAGAGAGAGAGAGAGAGATAGAGAGGTAGAGGTATAGAGGTAGAGAGAGAGAGAGAGAGAGAGAGAGAGAGAGAGAGGTATAGAGAGAGAGGTATAGAGGTAGGGAGAGAGAGAGAGAGAGAGAGAGAGGTATAGTGAGCGAGAGAGAGAGAGAGAGAGGTATAGAGAGCGAGAGAGAGAGAGAGAGGTATAGAGAGCGAGAGCTGAAAACAGCAGGTCTGGGACAGGTAGCACGTCCGGTGAACAGGTCAGGATTCCATAGCCACAGGCAGAACAGTAGAAACTGGAGCAGCAGCACGAACAGGTGGACTGGGAACAGCTAGGAGTGCATCAGGCCAGGTAGCCCTGAGGCATGGTCCTAGGGCTCAGGTCCTCTGAGAGGGAGAGAGAATTAGAGGGTGCATGCTTAAATTCAAACAGAACACCAGATAAAACAGGAGAATTCCCCCAGATATAACACAGATACTGGAGGCTGAGATGGAGGGGAGCGGTCGGTGTACACTGCCTACAAGGCAGGATATAACCCCACCCACTTTGCAAATCACAGCCCCCACACCATTAGAGGGATATCAACAGACCACCAACTTACTGCCCTTGAGGCAAGGCTGAGTAGAGCCCACAAAGATCTCCTCCAAGCCCAAGGGGCACAAGACCGGACAGAAAGACCACGTCAGTGATTCAACCCATTTGAGTTTAGCGCAAAAATGCCTGGACCTATGTGACTCACCCCTCCTAGGGACAACATGATACAGCACTAGAAAGCCAGTGACCCGTAATAGGGTCAGAGACAGAGGATCCCAGTGGAGAGAGAGGAGGTGGCGGCCGGGCAAAGACAGCAAGGGTGGTTAGTCTTTCCAGTGCCTTGCCGTTCACCTTCACACCCCTGGGCCAGACTACACTCAAGAAGAGAAGAAGAGATGAGTCTTCAGTAAAGACTTAAAGGTCGAGACCGAGTCTGTGTCTCTCACATGGGTAGGCAGACCATTCCATAAAAAATGGAGCTCTATAGGAGAAAGCCCTGCCCCCAGCTGTTTGCTTAGAACTTCTAGGGACAATAAGGAGGCCTGTGTCTTGTGACCATAGCGTACATATAGGTATGTACGGCAGGACCAAATCAGAGAGATAGGTAGGAGCAAGTCTATGTAATGCTTTGTAGGTTAGCAGTAAAACCTTGAACTCAACCATAGATTTAACAGTTTAAGTAATATGACTAAATTGTGTGGTTCTAGTCAAGATTCAAGCAGCCGTATTTAGCACTAACTGAAGTTTATTTTGTGCTTTATCCGGGTAGCCGGAGAGTAGAGAGAGCATTGCAGTAGTGTAATCTAGAAGTGACAAAAGCATGGATTGGTTGTACTGTATGTAACCTCGCCAATTCACACAAACTGATACGAACCCAAGAACTGACTTATACTCACTTGTCTCTGGCTGTGTTTCGACAGGCAGCCATGTATTACATGTCTTTTGAACAATCACATCAGATCTTTTCACATCAGATCTTTTTTTTCAGACCGATTAGTGAAAAAGAAGATCAGATTTGGGCTGCCTGTCTAAACACTGCCTATTTGTCCTCTCCGTCCGTCTTGTCTGAGATATATATTTTAGTTGGCACACCTGTGTGATGTCTTATATTACCACATGAAAATGTGTTCACCCTGGATATGAGACTTGCACTGGTTTTAGGCCTTTTAAGAGTCATAAGCTCTAAGTGTAGTCTTGATGGAGAAAGTCTGCATGTTGTCCAATGTTCAAGTTACCTTTAGTAGTTAGTAAAAAAAAAAGAATTAACATGAGTAGTTTATACCAAACTTCATACCATTTTGGTGGTCATCCCTCGTATTTGGTGGTCATCCCGCGTATTTGGTGGTCATTCCTCCTATTTGTACGGTTTAAAACCTTGATAGTTGCATCCTTCCTCAGGGAACAGTCTGCTGATCGCTGACAACAGGGTGACAGGTTTGTTGATGTGCTGCTCCAGTTCCATAGCCCAGCAGACTCACCTGGGGACATTGGGATTGACAGGGTGACAGGTTTGTTGATGTGCAGCCCTATAGTTCTATAGCCCAGCAGACTCACCTGGGGACATTGGGATTGACAGGGTGACAGGTTTGCTGATGTGCAGCTCTAGAGTTCCATAGCCCAGCAGACTCACCTGGGGACATTGGGATTGACAGGGTGACAGGTTTGTTGATGTGCTGCTCCAGTTCCATAGCCCAGCAGACTCACCTGGGGACATTGGGATTGACAGGGTGACAGGTTTGTTGATGTGCTGCTCCAGTTCCATAGCCCAGCAGACTCACCTGGGGACATTGGGATTGACAGGGTGACAGGTTTGTCGATGTGCTGCTCCAGTTCCATAGCCCAGCAGACTCACCTGGGGACATTGGGATTGACAGGGTGACAGGTTTGCTGATGTGCAGCTCTAGAGTTCCATAGCCCAGCAGACTCACCTGGGGACAGACGGACGGACAGGGTGACAGGTTTGTTGATGTGCAGCCCTATAGTTCTATAGCCCAGCAGACTCACCTGGGGACATTGGGATTGACAGGGTGACAGGTTTGTTGATGTGCAGCTCTAGAGTTCCATAGCCCAGCAGACTCACCTGGGGACAGACGGACGGACAGGGTGACAGGTTTGTTGATGTGCAGCCCTATAGTTCTATAGCCCAGCAGACTCACCTCAGGACATTGGGATTGACAGGGTGACAGGTTTGTTGATGTGCAGCTCTAGAGTTCCATAGCCCAGCAGACTCACCTGGGGACAGAGGGATGGACACAATCATTATTGACAAAAGCCTGAGACTTTTGGAGGGGGGGAGAGAGAGTGCATGAGTTTTGGAGTGACTACAGTAAATCCAATCCAACCAGTGGTCCTGGATAATATGCTATGTGTTATCCCACAGACAAGACAGCCATAGTGATGGAGGTTAACATAGCGCATAAAGTATATTACGACCAGCCGGGCTTTACTTCTCTGTGACATGGAGAGATCTCAGGTAGTTGGTCAGATGGCTCTGGAGCGCCTTGTAATATTCTCTATCTGTAGCACCTGTAGAGAGATGGATCGAGGTACTGTAGGAATATTCTCTATCTGTAGCGTCTGTAGACAGATGGATCGAGGTACTGTAGGAATATTCTATATCTGTAGTGTCTGTAGAGAGATGGGATCGAGGTACTGTAGGAATATTCTCTATCTGTAGTGTCTGTAGAGAGATGGATCGAGGTACTGTAGGAATATTCTCTATCTGTAGTGTCTGTAGAGAGATGGATCGAGGTACTGTAGGAATATTCTCTATCTGTAGCGTCTGTAGACAGATGGATCGAGGTACTGTAGGAATATTCTGTCTGTAGCACCTGTAGAGAGATGGATCGAGGTACTGTAGGAATATTCTCTATCTGTAGCACCTGTAGAGAGATGGATCGAGGTACTGTAGGAATATTCTCTATCTGTAGCGTCTGTAGAGAGATGGATCGAGGTACTGTATGAATATTATCTATCTGTAGCGTCTGTAGAGAGATGGATTGAGGTACTGTAGGAATATTCTCTATCTGTAGCGTCTGTAGAGAGATGGATCGAGGTACTGTAGGAATATTCTCTATCTGTAGCGTCTGTAGAGAGATGGATTGAGGTACTGTAGTGTAATATTCTCTATCTGTAGTGTAATATTCTCTATCTGTAGTATAATATTCTCTATCTGTAGTATAATATTCTCTATCTGTAGTGTAATATTCTCTATCTGTAGTGTAATAATCTCTATCTGTAGTGTAATATTCTCTATCTGTAGTGTAATATTATCTGTAGTATAATATTCTCTATCTGTAGTATAATATTCTCTATCTGTAGTGTAATATTCTCTATCTGTAGTATAATATTCTCTATCTGTAGTGTAATATTCTCTATCTGTAGTGTAATATTCTCTATCTGTAGTGTAATATTCTCTATCTGTAGTATAATATTCTCTATCTGTAGTGTAATATTCTCTATCTGTAGTGTAATATTCTCTATCTGTAGTGTAATATTCTCTCTGTAGTATAATATTCTCTATCTGTAGTGTAATATTCTCTATCTGTAGTGTAATATTCTCTATCTGCAGTGTAATATTCTCTATCTGTAGTGTAATATTCTCTATCTGTAGTGTAATATTATCTATCTGTAGCGTCTGTCGGAAGATGGATAGAGGTAATGAACGCTCTTTAAAGAGAGCGAGCGAAATAGTTAACATTTACATTGTTCATTATAAGGGTGCCCTCCAATCAGAAAAATGGGTGGGGGAGGGGGCTAGGCTTTGTTGTGCTGTCCGTTACAAAAAATTGCTAAGACTATTTTCCCCACTAAACAGCTGCCTCCACCTGGATGCAGGGAAGTGTTCTGCCTGGAGTATGCGTGTATCCGTCTCCACCAGGAAATCATATGACTAACCGGTGTCTGTATGTAGCCTCGCTACTTTTATAGCCTCGCTACTGTTATAGCCTCGCTACTGTTATAGCCTCGCTACTGTTATAGCCTCGCTACTTTTATAGCCTCGCTACTGTTATAGCCTCGCTACTTTTATAGCCTCGCTACTGTTATAGCCTCGCTACTTTTATAGCCTCGCTACTGTTATAGCCTCGCTACATTTATAGCCTCGCTACTGTTATAGCCTCGCTACTGTTATAGCCTCGCTACTGTTATAGCCTCGCTACATTTATAGCCTCGCTACTTTTATAGCCTCGCTACTGTTATAGCCTCGCTACTTTTATAGCCTCGCTACTGTTATAGCCTCGCTACTTTTATAGCCTCGCTACTGTTATAGCCTCGCTACTGTTATAGCCTCGCTACTGTTATAGCCTCGCTACTTTTATAGCCTCGCTACTGTTATAGCCTCGCTACTGTTATAGCCTCGCTACTTTTATAGCCTCGCTACTGTTATAGCCTCGCTACTGTTATAGCCTCGCTACTGTTATAGCCTCGCTACTGTTATAGCCTCGCTACTTTTATAGCCTCGCTACTTTTATAGCCTCGCTACTGTTATAGCCTCGCTACTTTTATAGCCTCGCTACTGTTATAGCCTCGCTACTGTTATAGCCTCGCTACTGTTATAGCCTCGCTACTGTTATAGCCTCGCTACTGTATATAGCCTGTCTTTTTACTGTTGTTTAATTTCTTTACCTACCTATTGTTCACCTAATACCTTTTTTTGCACTATTGGTTAGAGCCTGTAAGTATGTTAGCACAGCTGAATGCTGTTTAAAGAAGCAATAAAACTGACCAAATGGATTGGTCAGGACTAGAAGGTCCTGGCCCCAGAGCTGTTAAAAATGTATCCCTTTAAAGAATTCTGAAAATGTATCCCTTTAAAGAATTCTGAAAATGTATCCCTTTAAAGAATTCTGAAAATGTAAGTCGTCAGATCATGATTTCTGCACTCACTCACCTACATTATCATCAGTGTTTCCATCCACTGCTTAGCAGTACTAGCCATTCAGAAAAATGAAACATCTGACAATGTCTTGTAATTACGAGACACCCATCAGATCCTGACCAACATCTGGACCCTATAGAGAGATCTCAATCAATATTGAACCATAGCATCTTCGTATCATGTGTCTAAATATTCTAATCCAATGGCATTAGGGACTGCATTACAATTGCAGTACAATATCCACATCACTTTTACCGGTTCAGAATGCAGAATGCACAATTAAAAGTCCTAGAACGTCTGACTGAGTGAGCGTTAACCACTAAGAATGAATTCCACTAACATCAGAGTGCCTCCACTGTTTTCTGCACTCCTTCCGTAATGAGCCCTTACTACTTCTATGTGAACCCAGCAGTTTTCAACATGAGATACCAAAACCAATACGTTGCTGTGTTATCTGTTGAAATTGAGTGCATCGAGAGTCGATGGGATTGCACAAATTTCAACGGTTGGATAATAAACATCATTCACATCAGTGAATAGGTCAAAGGGCAACCTCGTCAAAAAAATGAAAAGAGAGAAAATGTAACATGCCTTCAAAGGCCTTGTTGTTAGGGAAACTGGAATGGCAAACATTGAAGAACCAATCAGAGGTAGTCATAGGTGTTGATTATGAGAAACTCCTTAAAGAGTATCGTTCTACACAAAGAATACCTAATTGGCTTTGAAGGTTGAGTGATAGTACTGTGAAATTGACATTCTTGTTCCCTTTTTCAAGTCAAAGGTATTCAAATATTTCAAAGGGCAAAAATATGTCAGTTTGATAGGTGAGTACATTTGAAGTGTTGAAATATTCAGTCCGTGCCGCTGAAAATCATCTCCACAGCGTGATGCTGCTACCACCATGCTTCACCGTAGGGATGGTATTGGCCAGGTGATGAGCGGTGCCTGGTTACCTCGAAACGTGACGCTTGGCATTCAGGCCAAAGAGTTCAATCTTGGTTTCATCAGACCAGAGAATATTGTTTCTCATGGTCGGAGAGTCATTTAGGTGCCTTTTGGAAAACTCCAAGCAGGCTGTCATGTGCCTTTTACTGAGGAGTGGCCACAGTACCATAAAGGCCTGATTAGTGGAGTGCTGCAGAGATGGTTGTCCTTCTGGAAGGTTCTTCCATCTCCACAGAGGAACTCTGGAACTCTGTCAGAGTGACCCTCAGGTTCCTGACCAAGGCCCTTCTCCCCGGTTGCTCAATCTGTCCGGGTGGCCAGCTCTAAGAAAAGTCTTGGTGGTTCAAAACATCTTCCCTTTAAGTATGATGGAGGCCACTGTGTTCTTGGGGACCTTCAATGCTGCTGAAATGTGCCTCGACACAATCCTGTATAGGTGATCTATGGACAATTCCTTCATCCTCGTGGCTTGGTTTTGGCTCTGACATGCACCGTCAACTGTGGAACCTTATTTAGACAGTTGTGTCCCATTCCAAATCATGTCCAATCAATTGAATTTACCACAGGTGGACTTGCAATCAAGTTGTAGAAACATCAAGGATGATAAATGGAAACAGGATGCACCTGAGCTCAATTTCGAGTCTCATAGCAAAGGGTCTGAATACTTATGTCAATAAGGTTTTTCTGTTTTTTATTTTTTAATCCATTGCAAAAAAATAAGTGTTTTAGTCCATTTTAGAATAACTTTAACAAAATGTGGAAAGGTGATAAGGTCTAAATACTTCCCGAAATAAATAATATTTAATGTTTCTTTATCCAGGAAGACCAATTAAAGTTATTAGACCTCATGTACAAGGGAGACTTTGTACATTTCAATAAATACTGTATTGCCAATCTTCATAATAATAATGACCATTCTTTAACAGTATAAAGTTCTCCATACATTGTATACATTCAAGGACACTTGAGATTGGCCATTTTAAGCCTTGGGCTCTATTTTAACCTTCTTTGACATTGCTGGAATTCAAACAATCTATAGAAAAACAGAATGGAAGTTGGCAGAGACACCCCAGAGGTTTGCTGTGCTTTTCTTAATGGTATTGTGAGTTCCATTACGCATGGGGAACTAAATTATGCTGCTGAGAGGATTGCTGAGATGAATGGTGAATATGCATGGCAGGAGATTTGTTGTCTGAATGTGTTAGTCACAGACATTTGAAGTGGGCCCCGACAGGAAATTGCCCCAACCTCGGTGCCACATTATGGGAAAGTTTTCTGATGTTTTTCTTTTCTCCTTGTGGCTATTATTTGTTGATCTTCAAACATTATTTTATTTTTTACCATGTCTAATTAGTAATCTACCTTTCATAAAAGTACTATCTCACATCCCTGAAGACCTTTTATGATCTGCAGATACATAACCTTCTCGTATTTGTTTATCGGTCTTTGGGACATGCCTTTCATTTCTAAACTAAATTAAGAATGTGAATCTAATCAAAGACACATTCAAATATTCCCAGTCTAGAATGAGCATGAATATTCTTTCTATGTTATTACTATTTACTAACTATTTTAGATCGTGGTTATCTTTTCTCCCACATACGGTACTGCCGCTTGAGGGATTGCTCCTTGACCATGGTGTTCTATAGCCCCTTGTCTGTTCAGGAGGAAATCCTATTTGAATCGCTATCTAAAGGCTCACAAATCCTCCCTCAAGGTCAGCTATGGTATGTTTCTCAACTCAACTGGTGTGTGATATGCGATGATTTGGGATGCTTCATAAATATCAGGAGAGCAGGAGGCATAAGGGCAGGGGGGGGGAAATAATATCAATCATTTTCATAGACCTCACAGACACAGCGGCTCGTTTTCATGGGACTGTGAAGTGTTTTATCTTTCATTGAATATTACCTCAGCATTGATGTGTGTGAGAGAGGCCTGCTCCCTGCGGTAAATATTCCTTCTGTGTTTGAGCCAGGAGCCACAGATAGAATTGTTCCCTTTTCCTCTGGAAATAAATATC
Organism: Oncorhynchus kisutch; assembly: GCF_002021735.2. Taxonomy (NCBI): domain Eukaryota; kingdom Metazoa; phylum Chordata; class Actinopteri; order Salmoniformes; family Salmonidae; genus Oncorhynchus; species Oncorhynchus kisutch. Next base: position 78,162,062 of record NC_034191.2, read on the forward strand.
AGATCGTGAGACCCACTGAAGTCCTGACTCTCTCAATATTCCGGAAAGGTCTGGTGTCACTCATCACCACAGCAATCGAGTGCTGAGAAAAGAGAGAGAAGCTGAAGGAAGGCAATATTGTGTTGCGACTGCGGTGAAGGAGACCAAAGAGCCTTTTTATGAACAGACAGAATCATGAAAGAGCCCGTAGATGGAGACTCTCTCTGTAGACTCTCTCTGTAAACTCAATAATTTTCTGAGGCAGATTATTTATTTTTAATTTGATTGAACCTTTATGTTGACAGGGAGTCATGTTGAGACCAAGGTCCCTTTTTCTGTCTTTCTCTCTCTTTTTTTTTTTATTTTTTACAATTGAGCCCTGTCAGTACCAAGATGCACACATCAAATACCAATATGACATGCAAAACAGGAATACAAAGCAGGATCATAGAAATGGGGCGGCAGGGTAGCCTAGTGGTTAGAGTGTAGAGGTGGCAGGTAGCCTAGTGGTTAGAGTGTAGAGGTGGAAGGTAGCCTAGTGGTTAGAGCACTGGACTAGTAACCGAAAGGTTGCAAGATCAAATCCCAGAGCTGACAAGGTACAAATCTGTCGTTATGCCCCTGAACAAGGCAGTTAACTCACTTTTCCTAGGCCGTGGTGGAACATAAGAATTTGTTCTTAACTGACGTCCCTAAATAAAGGTAAAAAAACAAACAAACACAATTTTCATAAAAAATGTCCTCAATCAGCAGTCTGATTTGAATTACTACCATTATCATTATCGTCCAGCTGCAAAACTAGTAGATTACCCCTTGTATGTCTGGGTATGTAAAAAAAAGGCTTAATTGACAAAATCTCAAACTATCCCTTTAAAGGGAAAAACCACAACAACAAAAAAACCTTTGACATTTTTTTTCATTAGTCCACTGATGATACAGTCGATAAAATGCCGTTAGGTTTTCCAGATATTGGACTTTCAAGAGGCAAAGTGTCAACGGTCACATCATCATGACGATGCTAAATGCTTGAAACTTGATTGCTGACATGCAAATCACATTGGGACTGTATCAACAGTGGACTAATGGGAATACAAATACCAAAATATAATTTTTGAGTGAATTTTCTCTTTAAGTATATGGTGTCCATATTAGGACAGATTCAGATATCCTGACCAGACTCTGCTGCTGAGCTACGTGAAAACACGGCTCTCATTTGAACCATCTCGTACGGAAACCCTCTGATATTTTTAGCTTCGAGGATGTCTTGGTTAGACAGTGATCGCTTTGATAAAGTGAGTGTGGTGAAACAGTAGCCCAGAGTACATCTAGATTAAACATCAACAAAACAGATATATATTTTTTTAAAGTTCTTATCAGTTGGATATTTTCCTTTGAAAGAAGTGAATGTAGTTTAATCTTTATATCTCGCCTCAGCAAATGTAGGGATGGCCTTTAGTTACATGGCTGTTACAATCATGCGGCCTACAACAGGGAACTCATTTGTGTGATGACATTATCATGAACATGTTCTCCCATTCCCACTGTTCTCAATGGTCTCTTTACGATTTTATGAAAATGAAGCTGGTGGAGCAAATCTCTGGCCCGAACCCAGATTAGTGTCAGGCATGTGAATGGTATTTCTATACCGAGACAAACATGGAGATTAATGAATCATCATCAGACCCCACGGCTGAAGGAATGCATCGTTAGTGATGCTCCATCACTCTCCTCAGGAAGCCAGCCCATCCTCCCTTACCCAGAACCCTTCATGATGTGGCTATTGAGACAGGTTGATGGAAAGTGGAATTATGGAAGAATTGACCACACCAAATTTGTTTGTGTAATTAAACAAGCAGATCAGTTACACCATTTAGCATTAAAATACAGGGTGAAGAGAAAAATATTTAAAAAATAATTAAAAAATAAAATAAAAAAATACATGAGGAAAGGCAATCGTGATTCTGATCGTCAAGTGACATGTCCTGATTACTGTATTGTCCTGATTACTGTATTGTCCTGATTACTGTATTGTCCTGATTACTGTATTGTCCTGATTACGGTATTGTCCTGATTACTGTATTGTCCTGATTACGGTATTGTCCTGATTACTGTATTGTCCTGATTACTGTATTGTCCTGATTACTGTATTGTTCTGATTACTTTATTGTCCTGATTACGGTATTGTTCTGATTACTGTATTGTCCTGATTACGGTATTGTTCTGATTACTGTATTGTCCTGATTACGGTATTGTTCTGATTACGGTATTGCCCTGATTACGGTATTGTCCTGATTATGGTATTGTTCTGATTACTGTATTGTCCTGATTACTGTATTGTCCTGATTACGGTATTGTTCTGATTACGGTATTGTCCTGATTACGGTATTGTCCTGATTACTGTATTGTCCTGATTACTGTATTGTCCTGATTACTGTATTGTCCTGATTACTGTATTGTCCTGATTACGGTATTGTCCTGATTACGGTATTGTCCTGATTACTGTATTGTTCTGATTACTGTATTGTTCTGATTACTGGATTGTTCTGATTACTGTATTGTCCTGATTACGGTATTGTTCTGATTACTGTATTGTCCTGATTACGGTATTGTTCTGATTACTGTATTGTCCTGATTACGGTATTGTTCTGATTACGGTATTGTCCTGATTACGGTATTGTTCTGATTACTGTATTGTCCTGATTACTGTATTGTCCTGATTACGGTATTGTTCTGATTACTGTATTGTCCTGATTACTGTATTGTCCTGATTACGGTATTGTCCTGATTACGGTATTGTCCTGATTACTGTATTGTCCTGATTACGGTTTGGACTGTTGTTGCCACTGATGAGACAACTGCTCTTCCCCTGATTGCATTACAGTGAGTATCAAACGCCCTGGTGAAAAGAACACGTTTATATGACAGCCGTGCAACCAGAAGAATATGAGACTTTTGCCTGTATAATAGGGGGTGAATATTTAAGCGATTTCCGTGTGATAACTCCTAAGGGCTGTTCTTAGGCCTGAGGAGAAGCATAGCGCCAGGAACAGCCCTTAGCAGGGAGTTATCACAAGATAGTCCCCGGGTTCGAGGTCCTTATTGCTTTTATAAAATGGTAGCCAATATATTTACATAAATATTGCAAATTTTCTTTTAGTTAAAAACACTTTTTTTAACGAGGTAATTTGTTTTTAAATTCTGAGGTTGCTACCCAAGCGGGCTGGTCTTTATTTATTAACTCATTGATTGGTAAGGGCTTGTAACCAAGCATTTCACAGTAAGGTCTACACTCCTATTTGGCACATGTGACATACATGTTTTGACCCAGTCATTCATTCTAATGAATTTATTGATTCGACATTGCTATGCTAAATAGATCATTGGCATGTAGCTACAGTAGCTAGCATAGATTCAACGATGATGAGAGACAAGAACATTCAAGAAATAAATATGTAATAAATACCCAATAGGACTACATCTGAGCGTTGACAATTTCTATGGGTGAATTATTTGTTTCAATATCATTCTTGGGCTAGCTAAGCCTACTGGCACAAGAGAGATCACATTTGTAATATGATACGTTGTTGCACAGGTTGTAGAGGCAGACAGGTACAGTAGGTTTATACAACCCCAAACTGTTGCAAACCAAATAGTAGCATGGAAAAAATGTGTAGATACTTTTATCCTGCCTGGGCTGCGGGACAGTGGAATTATGAAATAAAAAAATTATTAACACCTTATAGATGATTATAAAGCGGAAGTTGTTCTCCCACAACTCCCGCATATCAACAATCAGTGTCAAGGATTATTATCAATAATACCCTTCGTGAATTGCCCTATTTCTGTCTTTTTTAAAGAGCCAAGTAGCCTGAAAACAGGCCAAACACAAATCTATTTTTTTCTTCAACTGTCTTTTATGGCAGTCTTAAAATGATGTGTCAATTTTATTTTATATTTCAAGCTGACAGAGCCCCAGTATATAAGCCAGAAGGTTATTTGTATTAAATCATGTTCTGCATTAAAGTTTTATGTAACGGCGTTCTTCGTTTGTCGAAAGAGAGTCGGACCGAAATGCAGCGTGGTGGTTAATCATGATCTTTAATGAGGAAATGGTGACGATACATGAAATAACTAATAAATACAAAAAACAACAAACGGAACGTGAAACCTAATTACAGCCTATCTGGTGAACACTACACAGAGACAGGAACAATCACCCACCCAAGACAAAGCGAAACTCAGGCTACCTAAATACGGTTCCCAATCAGAGGCAACGAGAATCACCTGACAGCTGATTGAGAACCGCCTCAGGCAGCCAAGCCTATACAACACCCCTAATCAGCCGCGATCCCAAATACTACAAACCCCAATACGAAATACAACACGTAAACCCATGTCACACCCTGGCCTGACCAAAATATATAACGAAAACACAAAAACCTAAGAGTAAGGTGCGGACTCCCGGACGCACCTCAAAACCATAGGGAGGGTCCGGGTGGGCGTCTGTCATTGGTGGCGGCTCCGGCTCGGGACGTAGACCCCACTCCATAAATGTCATAGTTCCTCATAATCCACCCTCGCCACCGACCATGGCCTAATAGTTCTCACCCAGAACCCCACAGAACTGAGGAGCAGCTCGTGACTGAGGGGCAGCTCGGGACTGAGGGGCAGCTCGGGACTGAGGGGCAGCTCGGGACTGAGGCAGCTCGGGACTGAGGGGCAGCTCGGGACTGAAGGGCAGCTCGGGACTGAGGGGCAGCCCGGAACTGAGGGGCAGCCCGGAACTGAGGGGCAGCCCGGAACTGAGGGGAAGCCCAGTACTGAGAGGAAGCCCAGTACTGAGATGAAGCTCAGGTAGGTAGTAGGCTCCGGTAGATCCTGGCTGGCTGGCGGATCTGGAAGATTCAGGTTGACTAGCAGATCTGGAAGATTCTGGTTGACTAGCAGATCTGGAAGATTCTGATTGACTGGCGGATCTAGCTGCTCTATGCAGACTGACAGCTCTGACTGCTCCATGCAGGCTGACAGCTCCTTGCAGACTGGCAGCTCTTTGCAGACTGACAGCTCTGACTGCTCCATGCAGGCTGACAGCTCCTTGCAGACTGACAGCTCCTTGCAGACTGACAGCTCCTTGCAGACTGACATCTCTGACTGCTCCATGCAGGCTGACATCTCCTTGCAGACTGACAGCTCCTTGCAGACTGGCAGCTCCTTGCAGACTGGCAGCTCCTTGCAGACTGGCAGCTCCTTGCAAACTGGCAGCTCCTTGCAGACTGACAGCTCCTTGCAGACTGACAGCTCCCTACAGACTGGCAGCTCCTTGCAGACTGACAGCTCCTTGCAGACTGGCAGCTCCTTGCAGACTGGCAGCTCCTTGCAAACTGGCAGCTCCTTGCAGACTGACAGCTCCTTGCAGACTGACAGCTCCCTACAGACTGGCAGCTCCTTGCAGACTGGCAGCTCCTTGCAGACTGGCAGCTCCTTGCAGACTGACAGCTCTGGCTACTTCATGCAGACTGACAGCTCCTTGCAGACTGGCAGCTCCTTGCAGACTGGCAGCTCCTTGCAGACTGACAGCTCTGGCTACTTCATGCAGACTGGCAGCTCCTTGCAGACTGACAGCTCCTTGCAGACTGACAGCTCCTTGCAGACTGACAGCTCTGACTGCTCCATGCAGGCTGGCAGCTCCTTGCAGACTGACAGCTCTGGCTGCTTCATGCAGACTGACAGCTCTAACTGCTCCATGCAGGCTGGCAGCACCCTGCAGACTGGCAGCTCAGGCTGCTTCAAACAGGCAGGAGGCTCCGGCAGCGCTGTAGAGGAGGAAAACGCTGGCTGCGCTGAACAGGCGGGAGACTCCGACAGCGCAGGAGAGGAGGGAAACGCTGGCTGCGCTGAACAGGCGGGAGACTCCGACAGCGCAGGAGGGAAGGAAGGCTCTGGCTGTGCTGAACAGGCGGGAGACTCCGACAGAGCAGGAGAGGCGAGGCGCACTGTAGGCCTGATGCGTGGTGCGGGCACTGGTAATACTGGAGCGAGGACATGCACAGGAAGCCTGGTGCGGGGAGCTGCTACCGGAGGACTGGTGTGTGGAGGTGGCTCTGGATAGACCGGACCGTGCAGGCGCACTGGAGCTCTTGAGCACCGAGCCTGCCCAAGCTTACCTGGCTCGATGCCCACTCTAGCCCGGCCAATACGAAGGGCTGGTATGAACCGTACAGGGCTATGCACCCGCACTGGAGACACCGTGCGCTCACTAGCATAACACGGTGCCTGCCTGGTCTCTTTAGCCCCCCGGTAAGCACAGGGAGTTTGCGCAGGTCTCCTACCTGGCATAGCCATACTCCCTGTAAGCCCCCCCCCCCAATAAATTTTTGGGGCCGACTCTCAGGCTTCCATCCGCGTCGCCGTGCTGCCTCTTCATACCAGCGTCTCTCTGCTTTAGCCGCCTCTAGTTCTTCCTTGGGACGGCGATATTCTCCAGGCTGAGCCCAGGGTCCTTTTCCGTCCAGTTCCTCCTCCCATGTCCAATTCTCCAAGTGATGCAGCCTCTCCCACTGCAACTGCTCTTCACGATTAGCAGGGAGAGTTGGCTCAGGTCTGACACCCGACTCAGCCACTCTCCCTCTGAGCCCCCCCCCAATACATTTTTGGGGCTGCTTTTCGGGTTTCCTTGCCAACCGTGTTCCCTCGTATCGTCGACTCTTATCTCCGGCTGCCTCTGCTCTCCTCAGTGCTTCCACCTGTTCCCATGGGAGGCGATCTCTTCCAGCCAGTATCTCCTCCCAAGTGTAACAACCTTTGCCATCCAATACGTCTTCCCATGTCCATTCCTCCTTTCGCTTTTCCTGCGGTCGCTGCCTGTTTCCACGCTGCTCGGTCCGTGTGTGGTGGGTGATTCTGTAACGGCGTTCTTCGTTTGTCGAAAGAGAGTCGGACCGAAATGCAGCGTGGTGGTTAATCATGATCTTTAATGAGGAAATGGTGACGATACATGAAATAACTAATAAATACAAAAAACAACAAACGGAACGTGAAACCTAATTACAGCCTATCTGGTGAAACTACACAGAGACAGGAACAATCACCCACGAAAGACAAAGCGAAACTCAGGCTACCTAAATACGGTTCCCAATCAGAGGCAACGAGAATCACCTGACAGCTGATTGAGAACCGCCTCAGGCAGCCAAGCCTATACAACACCCCTAATCAGCCGCGATCCCAAATACTACAAACCCCAATACGAAATACAACACGTAAACCCATGTCACACCCTGGCCTGACCAAAAAATATAACTCCTCTTAATTTTCTCTTGTGATGACCCTCAAAGATGTCTGAGGACACTCTGCTCACTTTGTGGCAATTCATTTAATCATTATTCTCTTTTAAATGATGGAGGGGAGACCATATTTAGGGCTAATGTCATTTGATAGCAGCAGGGCCAACCTGTCATGAATGTTCATGTAAATACACTCACGCAGCAGTACAAGTGTACTTTCTAATCATCTGTATCATTTTCACTGCTTGTTCTAATATGAGCGGCTTAAATGGGAAATCTGCAGTTACATACATTTTTTGGACTTAAATTAATTATATGTACCCATTGATACTTGAAGAATATAACTTATAAATGCCTCATGAGCTTAATTCAACTATTGTACCCCATCAGAACCAAATTATACACTTGAGTTTGTAAACAAAGTAAACGTAAACAAACACTGTATAGCCTCAACATGGTTAAAACTTTCATTTGATCATCATGCATGATCATTCCTTGAGTGGGAATGAATGAAAGAATTCCTTGAGAGTGGTTACATTTCTCCAGACCAATCCCGCAGGTTTTCCCGAAATAGGGAAGCTTTGTTAATGGTTTAACCGCTGATTGCTGCTTTAAGTGGCTGTGTATCAGCCTCTTCATCCATCTTGGGCAACACTTCTGACATGACAGTGGTTGAGCTTAACTGATTTGTTCCACATGCTGTGCTGTGGTGTTTGGAAATGGGAGAGGAGGCGATACGCACAAGGTTATATCATAGCTTCATCATTGGAAAGAACCTCTTTAATGTTGGTAAGATGTAAACATCCCTGTTGAAAGCATCCCACTGGGTAAAAAGTAGTTGAATCAAGGTTGTTTATATGTCATTTCCACACAAAAAAAATTCATTGTGATGACGTTGAATCGACGTTGAATCAACGTGGAAAACTGGTTGTTTTTGCGCAAAGTCATGAATGTAAGGGAATTTTGTTATTGTTTTCACCCAACTTCTACCTAAATCCAATGACATGGTGAAATATTATGTTGATTTCATGTTGAATTCATGTTAGTTGACAACTCTACTCAGCCAAATGTAAATTATAACTAAATCAAATGTTATTTGTCACATGCGCCTCTTGGAAGAGGGAACCTAACACCCTGCTACCACTCATCTCCCCGTGGAGTGAAAGCGGTATGGGATTGTAGGTGCGAGTAAGGATGACAAAAGACAGAGAATGTACCGTTTACAGGGAATTTATTCCGTCACGCGGTAAATTTGGGGAAAAGGGGCTGGACGGAACCAAAGCAAGGAAAGTAAATGTCGAAGCCTCCTTTCCTACCTAACCTGCCTACCCACTACTTATCTAACCTACCCTCTCCTACCTTACCTGCCTACCCACTACTTATCTAACCTACCCTCTCCTACCTTACCTGCCTACCCACTACTTATCTAACCTACCCTACCTTACCTGCCTACCCACTACTTATCTAAACTACCCTACCTTACCTGCCTACCCACTACTTATCTAACCTACCCTACCTTACCTGCCTACCCACTACTTATCTAACCTACCCTACCTTACCTGCCTACCCACTACTTATCTAACCTACCCTCTCCTACCTTACCTGCCTACCCACTACTTACCTAACCTACCCCCTCCTACCTTACCTGCCTACACACTACTTACCTAACCTACCCTCTCCTACCTTACCTGCCTACCCACTACTTATCTAACCTACCCTCTCCTACCTTACCTGCCTGCCCACTACTTATCTAACCTACCCTCTCCTACCTTACCTGCCTACCCACTACTTATCTAACCTACCCTCTCCTACCTTACCTGCCTACCCACTACTTATCCAACTTACCCTCTCCTACCTTACCTGCCTACCCACTACTTATCTAACCTACCCTACCTTACCTGCCTACCCACTACTTACCTAACCTACCCTCTCCTACCTTACCTGCTTACCCACTACTTATCTAACCTACCCTACCTTACCTGCCTACCCACTACTTATCTAACCTACCCTCTCCTACCTTACCTGCCTACCCACTACTTACCTAACCTACCCCCTCCTACCTTACCTGCCTACGCACTACTTACCTAACCTACCCTCTCCTACCTTACCTGCCTACCCACTACTTATCTAACCTACCCTCTCCTACCTTACCTGCCTACCCACTACTTATCTAACCTACCCTCTCCTACCTTACCTGCCTACCCACTACTTATCTAACCTACCCTCTCCTACCTTACCTGCCTACCCACTACTTATCTAACCTACCCTCTCCTACCTTACCTGCCTACTCACTACTTATCTAACCTACCCTCTCCTACCTTACCTGCCTACCCACTACTTACCTAACCTACCCTCTCCTATCTAACCTGCCTACCCACTACTTACCTAACCTACCCTCTCCTATCTAACCTGCCTACCCACTACTTACCTAACCTACCCTCTCCTACCTTACCTGCCTACCCACTACTTACCTAACCTACCCTCTCCTACCTTACCTGCCTACCCACTACTTACCTAACTTAGCACCACCTGATGCGCTAACCAAAATACAGGGGGTTATGTATTTCCACGGGCCCACGGGCCTCTTGCCTAAGCACTCCCTAGGTGCCTTCCCCTTCTAACCAAAATACAGGGGGTATATACTTCACAACAAAAACTGAGAAAAAACTCAGGACATTAAAGAAGCTCTCTGAGCAACAAACTAACACAGAACATAACAATCAGCTCTCAGCAACAACTAACATAGTACAAAATCTCTTTCTGAGACACAACCAACATATGATAAAGCCCTCAGCTCTCTTCTGAGCAACAGAACACTGGCTTATATAGCTGAAGAATGAGTCTAATGGGATACAGCTGTATCATCGATGTGGCCGACCAATCAGTTACTTCGGGGAATCCAGGAAGTTATTCTTCTGAAACACACACATACAAACAAAACCACAACACAGGAACTGGGGAGCGTAACATTCAACAGATGTAGACCTTACCGTGAAATGCTAACTTACAAGCCCTTAACCAACAATGCAGTTCAAGAAATAGAGTTAAGAATATATTTACTAAGTAAAATAAAGTTAAAAAAAGATATGTATATTTTTTAAAGTAACACAAGAAAATTACTTTAAAATAGCTAGGCTATATGCAGGGGGTAATGGTACTGAGTCAATGTGCGGGGGTTCACAGGTTAGTCAAGGTAATTTGTAAAGTGACTATATATAGATAATAAACAGTGAGTAGCAGTAGTGTAAAAACAAATGGGGGGGGCTGTAGATAGTCTGGGTGGCCATTTGATTAACTGTTCATCAGTCTGGCTTGGGGGTAGAAGATGTTAATTAAGGAGTCTTTTGGACCTAGACTTGGCGCTCCGGTATCGCATCCCGTGCGGTAGCAGAGAGAACAGTCTATGACTCGGGTGACTGGAGTCTCTGACAATTTGTTGGGCCTTCCTCTGACACCGCCTAGTATAGAGGTCCTGGATGTCAGGAAGCTTGGACCCAGTGATGTACTGGGCCGTACATACTACCCTCTGTAGCGTCTTACGGTCGGATGCCGAGCTGTTGCCATACCAGGTTGTGACGCAAACGGCCAGGATGCTCTCAATGGTGCACCTGTAGAACTTTTTGAGGATCTGGGGACCCATACCACATTTCTTTCAGTTTCCTGAGGGTGAAAATGTGTTGTAGTGCTCCTCTTCACAACTCTAACGTTATCCATTCCTGAGAACAAGTTTAGTAACTTATAATTCTTAAAACCTCTACAAGATCGGTGTCCCCTCCCCCGCGGGACAGTTGAGCCAACATGCGCTAATGTAATTACCATGAAAAAATACCATTCTATTGTTTGAGGGGAGTGCACAACAACAAAAAATGTATCATGGCAACTGGTTTAACCTTCACATCTGAAGGTAAATAATGTACTTACATTCAGTAATCTTCCTCTGATTTGTCATCCTGAGGGTCCCGAGATAAAATGTAGAATAGTTTTGTTTTTGTATTCAAATGTAGGAACTGGGTTCTACAGTTTGAACCCCTGCGGTGCCTGTCCAAAGGCAAAGCTCCCTTCAGCCCAGTGTGATGCACAGCACTTGAAGAAAACAAGAAATTCGCAGGTCTTGGCTTTCCCAGTAGCCTGTGCAAAATAGCAAAATACTGTAGCTATTTGTATGCACAGCGTTGCGACTCTGTAGCCCTCCGCTGTAGCTGTAGCTGTAGCTGTAGCCCTCCTCTGTAGCCCTCCGCGAGCACGCAATTATCTCACTTAAAGCCAGGGTGTTCAACTTCCTCCCGGAACAGGGAGAAATATGTAAACTCAGCAAAAAAAAGAAACATCCCTTTTTGAGGACCCCGTCTTTCAAAGAGAATTCGTAAAAATCCAAATAACTTCACAGATCTTCATTATAAAGGGTTTAACCACTGTTTCCCAAGGCTTGTTCAATGAACCATCAACAATTAATGCACATGAATCTGTGGAATGGTCTTTAAGACACTAACAGCTTACAAACGGTAGGCAATTAAGGTCACAATAATGAAAACTTAGGACACTAAAGAGGCATTTTTACTGACTACTGAAAAACACCAAAAGGAAGATGCCCAGTGTCCCTGCTCATCTGCATGAATGTGCCTTAGGCATGCTGCAAGGAGACATGAGGGCTGCAGATGTGTTAAGGGCAATACATTGTAATGTCCGTACTGTGAGAAGCCTAAGACAGCCCTACAGGGAGACAGGACAGACAGCTGATCGTCCACGCAGTGGCAGACCACTTGTAACAACACAGGATCTGTACATCCAAATGTCACACCTGTGGGACAGGTACAGGATGCAACAACAACTGCCCGAGTTACACCAGGAATGCACAATGCCTCCATCAATGCTCAGACTGTCCGGAAAAGGCTGAGAGAGGCTGGACTGAGGGCTTGTAGGCCTGTTGTAAGGCAGGTCCTCACCAGACATCACCGGCAACAACGTCGCCTATGGGCACAAACCCACCGTCGCTGAACCAGACAGGACTGGCAAAAGTGCTCTTCACTGACAAGTCACGCTTTTTTCTCACCAAGGGTGATGGTCAGATTCGTGTTTATCTTCGAAGGAATGAGCGTTACACTGAGGCCTGTACTGTGGAGCGGGATCAATTAGGAGGTGGAGGGTCCATCATGGTCTGGGGCGGTGTGTCACAGCATCATCGGACTGAGCTTGTTGTCATCTCAACGCAGTGCGTTACAGGGAAGACATCCTCCTCCCTCATGTGGTACCCTTCCTGAAAGGACCCTCCAGCATGACAATGTGACCAGCCAAACTGTTTTTTTCTGTGCATGATTTCCTGCAAGACAGGAATGTCAGTGTTCTGCCATGGCCAGTGACGAGCCTGGGTCTCAATCCCATTGAGCACGTCTGGGACCTGTTGGATCAGAGGGTGAGGACTTAGGGCCATTCCCCCCAGAAATGCCCGGGAATTTGCATGTGCCTTGGTGGAAGAGTGGGGTAACATCTCACAGCAAGAACTGGCAAATCTGGTGCAGTCCATGAGGAGGAGATGCACTGCAGTACTTAATGCAGCTGGTGGACACACCAGATACTGACTGTTACTGACTGTTGATTTATACAACCCCCCCCCCCCTCTGTTCAGGGACACATGATTCAATTTCTGCTCGGTGTATCAAATAAATCTCCAAAACACTTTTTCTCTCTCACAAAGACTCCTCCCACCTGCTGCTTGTCCACTTCCTGAAAGTGGAGTAGGTCTAGGGTTTCCGGCATGGGTGTTGATGTGAGCCATGACCCACCTTTCAAAGCACTTCATGGCTACCAACGTGAGTGCTACGGGGTGGTAATCATTTAAGAAGGTTACCTTCACTTTCTTGGGCACAGGGGCTATGGTGTTCTGTTTGAAACAGGTATTTCAGACTCGATCAGGGAGAGGTTGTCAGTGAAGACACTTGCCAGTTGGTCCACGCATGCTTTAAGTACACGTCCTGGTAATCCATCTGGCCCTGCGGCTTTGTGAATCTTGACCTGTTTAAAGGTCTTGCTCACATCGACTACGGAGAGCGTTGATCACACAGTCATCTGGAATAGTTGGTGATCTCATGCATGCTTCAGTGTTTCATTGAAGCGAGCATAAAAGGCATTTAGCTTGTTTGGTAGGCTCGCATCAGTGGGCAGCTCGTGGCTGGGTTTCCCTTTATTTTCTGTAATTCTTTTCAAACACTGCCACATCCGACAAGCATCAGAGCTGGTGTAGTAGAATTCGATCTTAGTCCTGTATTGACGCTTTGCATGTTTGATGGTTTGTCTGAGGGTATAGCGGGATTTCTTATGTGCGTCTGGATTAGTGTCCCATCCTTGAAAGCGGCAGCTCTAGCCTTTAGCTCGGTGCTAAAGGCTAGAGCTGCCTGCATTAAAGTCCCCGGCCACTAGGAGCGCTGCTTCTGGATGAGCATTCTCTTGTTTGTTTATGGTTTTATATTATGCCCTTATTTTATTTTGTTGTTGTTTTTTTCTTTGTTTTTTTAATGCTGGTATCAAACCTTAGATTGCACCTTTCTGCTCTGTTTCTATACTCTACATCAGACCGGTCTGGAGAGGGTGTGAGAACACGAAAGGCCAAGGGCTCCGAGGGGTCACCAATGACAGTTCGACAACAGGAGGAAGACACTTGTTGATAAAGTGCTGGGGGTAAACACATAATAAAAAATGCAAACTGGATCGATGAATAGATAAATAAATGAATAAGTAAATACATCATTGGAAATCCCACCAAGGGATGAAGGGATTAAGTGCTACAAAGATACATTTTATGTTAAATTACTTGATATAATCAAATTAAATATAAAAAAGATCAAACCAGATTGAGCAAATAAATACATTTTTTTTTAAATGGAACTTCCTCTTCCTGTCGGTGGCCCCTCCGGTTCTCTTAATTAGGCCCTCACTAACTCCCACTGTCAATGCTTTATCCTACTCTTTATGTATACCAAGTGGAACCAAGGTCTTATGTTTTTCTATACAACTGGATTCAGCTGCTCTTCTCTTGCCAAGTCCAGGAGGCTTTCATCTCCAGATCGGTGACTCGGAGGGATGTTATAGGGTGTTTTTGAAGATATAATTATTTATTTTTATCTAAAAACATACTTCCACTTTGACATTATGGGTTATTGAATGTAGGCCAGTGACACAAAAGCTCAATTTAATCCATTTTAAATTAAGGCTGTAACACAACAAAATATGGAAAAAGTGTGAATACTTTCAGAAGGTACTGTAAATAATTATAATTGGGTAGCAACCCTGTGAAGCAACAAATTATATATTTTTATTTCACCAATTACGCAAAACAACATCTCGCTGGACTTTATAAATACCCACAGAGGTCAAAGCAATCCATGGGAAGAGAGCACGGGAACATACGGTAAGAGATTCTCACTTTTAATGGCGCAGATTAAGGAAATGTGTAAATCCCTGTCATCGGTGCATGAAAACAAGTCATCTTCTTTAAACATTCATAATACTAATTGGGAAAATGATCAATATTTAGAGCAATAATAAATAAATGAAATTAGTGGCACCCTTGATAAAGATAAGCAAAAAAGACTATCAAATTAAATAATAGAAATGCTGAGCTATATTGTATGTTATTGTTTTTTTTTATAATGATATTGTTTTATAATAAAACAACTGCTCAGAGAAAGATTTTGCTTAACAAGTCATCGTGTTAAAAATAATTGGCACCCTTTAAGATTCTCACAAATGAAATCAAACAAAATGAAATCTGCATTAACATTCTACTTTATTAAGGTAATGTCAGCATAAGGAACTGTACTGTGACATTCCGTGGTTTCCTGTTTCACTGGGGTATAAAAACGTGGTAACACATGTAAAATCCCTATCATCCATCATCATGGGAAAAGGCAAAGAACTCAAAAAACAAAAGGAAACAAATGGCTGTTGACCTTCATAAATCAGGCAATGGGTACAAACAAATAGCAATACATATAACACTATTAGGGCATCAATTAAGAAGTTTAAAACCCCTGGAACAGTGGTACCCCCGCCTGTATCTTGTCCCAACGTACAGTGAGGAAGATGGATTGGGAGGAAAAGATAAGTTGGAGTATTACAGAACTTTGTCACAAATTCGGGTTGCCAAGTCTCAAAAATCTACAATTAGATGCCACCTGCATGCCAATGGGTTCTTTGGAAAGGTTGCCAATAAAAAGCTTTTACTGAGAGCAACCAACCTGTAAACGCCTGGAGTTTGTGAAACGGCATTGGCACTTGGATTGGAACCAGTGCTATGTTCAGACGACACTTTAATAGGGCGCTTTGGCCATGCACACCAGTGGTGGGTTTGGTGTCGAAAGAAGGATGCATATGAATCTTTGTTGTTATTGGGCTGTTCTGCTTCCACTGGTCCCGGGGCCCGTGTTAAGGTCAACGGCACCATGAACTCTACGTTATTAGAGAAAAAAGGTGCTATGTAGAACGTAAAAGTGTTCTTCGGATGTCCCCATAGGTGAACCCTTTAAAGAATCCCTTTTGGTTCCAGGTGGAACCCTGTCCCCAGAGGGTCCTACATGGAACCCAAACTAGTTCTTCCTGGAACCGAAAAGGGTTCTAGCTGAAACCAAAAAGGGTTCTCCTATGGGGACAACCGAATAACCTTTTTGTCTTGAGTGTGCCAAGTACCATGTCATTTTAGCAAAAAAACCTGGTTGCCTCTGCCAGGAGTCTGAAACTTGGCTGCAAGTGGATCTTCCAGCAAGACAATAACACCAGCACACATGAAAATCCACAAAGAAATGGTTAATTGATCACAAAATCGACTTTGAAATGCCCATCTCAGTCTCCAGATTTAAACCCCATTGCAAACCTGTGGTTTGAATTGAAGAGGGCTGTCCAGAAGTGCAGACTGTGGGATATCAAGGATCTGGAAAGATTTTGTATGGAGGAATGGTCTAGAAATACGATTTCAGTATTTGTGTTATTTATTTGACACAGTCTTTTTGGTCATCTTTATCAAGGATGCCAATAATTTTAGAGGTGACTATGCTTATTGGACCCTATTGAATGCATGTTGCCACTTGGAATGCGTAGGAGCGAACGTCTCAAGAGAGGCGAGATCAGCTGGTTAGCATGTGTTGTGGCATGTGGCTCAGCTGTGCAATTGCTATAGGGATTATGACAAGAAATGCAAATGCACAAGGTTTTGTCCTCCCCATCTGTGTAAGGGTAATCGAAAATCTACAATAACACATTAGCAGAATGGTCATAGCAAGTGAACCTGCAAAATGCCTTCTCCCCATCATCCAATGCTTTAGAAGATGAGGAAGGCAGTTCAGGAAGCAAAACAAACACATTACATAACGCAACATAAAAATGCATTGTCTTTGGAGGGTATTACATGTCTGGAGTGGTTCACAGGCGTGCCTGTCATGTTTAGGCTGTGCAGGCAGGGCAGGTTGGCCCCACTATCTTCCCCCAGACAGCTTTGGCGTATTGGTGCCTTGCGTCCACCTGCAATGCTTTGCCACTGTGAAGTATAGCACTCTCGCAGCTGTCATGAGCTACACATACAACAATCAGCTCATTCATCAGTGTTCCCTGGTTGTCTAATTTATCAGTGTTCCCTGGTAGCCTCATACATCAGTGTTCCCTGGTTGTCTCATTCACCAGTGTTCCCTGGTTGTCTCGTTCATCAGTGTTCCCTGGTTGTCTCATTCACCAGTGTTCCCTGGTTGTCTCATTCACCAGTGTTCCCTGGTTGTCTCATTCATCAGTGTTCCCTGGTTGTCTCATTCATCAGTGTTCCCTGGTTGTCTCATTCACCAGTGTTCCCTGGTTGTCTCATTCACCAGTGTTCCCTGGTTGTCTCATTCACCAGTGTTCCCTGGTTGTCTCATTCACCAGTGTTCCCTGGTTGTCTCATTCACCAGTGTTCCCTGGTTGTCTCATTCACCAGTGTTCCCTGGTTGTCTCATTCACCAGTGTTCCCTGGTTGTGTCATTCACCAGTGTTCCCTGGTTGTCTCATTTATCAGTGTTCCCTGGTTGTCTCATTCATCAGTGTTCCCTGGTTGTCTCATTTATCAGTGTTCCCTTGTTGTCTCATTCATCAGTGTTCCCTGGTTGTCTCATTCATCAGTGTTCCCTGGTTGTCTCATTCACCAGTGTTCCCTGGTTGTCTCATTCATCAGTGCCTGCCTGTTTCATTACTTTACTATCAGAGCTGCTTGCAGACAATGATCAGCTTGGGGGAAATTCGATGATCAACATTTTGATGCCATATTCTGATCAAAAACATAAATGCAATATGCAACAATTTCAATTATTTTTCTGAGTTACAGTTCAAATAAGGAAATCAGTGAATTCATTAGGCCCTAATCTAGGGATTTCACATGACTGGGCAGGGGCACAGAAGTAGGTGGGCCTGGGAGGTCACCCACAATCAGAATTTGTTTTTTTTCCAGCTAAAGTGCACTATTACAGACAGAAATACTCCTCAGTATCATCAGCTGTGCGGGTGGCTGGTCTCAGATGATACCACAGATGAAGAAACTGGATGTGGAGGTCCTGGGTTGGCATGGTTACACGTGGTCTGTGCTTGTGAGGCCGGTTGGACGTACTGTCAAATTCTCTAAAACGATGTTGATTGCAGCTTACGGTAGAAAAATTAACATTCAATCCACTGGCAACAGGTCTGGTGGACATTCCTGCAGTCAGCATGCCAATTTCACCCTCTTAAGACATCTGTGGCATTGTGTTGTGAGACAAAACTGCACATTTTAGAGTGGCCTTTTATTGTCCCCAGCACAAGATGCACCTGTGTAAGGATCATGCTGTTTAATCAGCTTCTTGATATGCCCCACCTGTCAAGTGGATGGATTATCTTGGCAAAGGAGAAATGCTTACTAATAGAAATGTAAAGAAATGTGTGCACAACATTTGAGAGAAATAAGCTTTCTGTGTTTATAGAACATTTTTTATTTCAGCTTGTCACGACTCCTACCAAAGGTGGCTCCCCTTCCCGTTCGGGTGGCGCTCGGCGGTCGTCGTCACCGGCCTACTAGCTGCCACTGATTTTTCCGCCACCCGCACCGCGCATGTGTCTCTGGTACGCAAGGTGCTTGGTAGACTGCTGGAGCATGACCTATACGTCAAGGCTGAGAAGTGTGTGTTCTCCAAACGAGCCGTCTCCTTCCTGGGTTATCGCAATTCCACCCCTGGGGTGGTGATGGAGTGTGACCGCATTAAGGCCGTGCATAATTGGCTGACTATGGTAAAGAAGGTGCAGCGGTTTTTGGGTCTTGCCAATTACTACCGGAGGTTTATCCGGGCTTTTGGCCAGGTAGCGGCTCCCATTACCTCACTGCTGAAGGGGGGCCCGGTGCGTTTGCAGTGGTCAGCAGAGGTAGACAGAGCCTTCAATAGGTTGAAGGCACTGTTCACTGATGCACCCGGACCTCTCTTTGGCATTCATAGTGGAGGTGGACGCGTTCGAGGCTGGGGTGGGTGCCGTGCTATCACAGCGCTCGGGTACGCCACCAAAACTCTTTCTTTTCGTGGAAGCTCAGTCCAGCGGAGCATAACTATGATGTGGGGGACCGGGAGTTGTTAGTGGTGGTCAGGGCTCTGAAGGTGTGGAGACACTGGCTTGAGGGGGCTAAGCACCCCTTTCTCAACTGGACCGACCACCAGAATCTGGAGTATATTCGGGCAGCTAGGAGACTGAACCCAATTCAGGCAAGGTGAGCCATGTTCTTCACCCGGTTCCGGTTGACTTTGTCATATAGACCAGGCTCCCAGAACGTAAAGGCTGACGCACTGTCCCGCCTTTACGACATGGAGGATTCGTCCACCGTGCCTACTCCCATCCTTCCCGCCTCGAGGCTGATGGCACCAGTGGTATGGGAGGTGGACTCGGACATCGAGCGGGCGTTATGGGCGGAGTTTGCGCCTCCTCAGTGTCCGGCTGGGCGGAAGTACGTGCCGCTTGGTGTCCGGGACCAACTGATTCAGTGGGCTCACACCCTACTCTTCTCGTGTCACCCTGGGGTGGCGAGGACAGTGGGGGGCCTCCAGGAGAAATATTGGTGGCCCACCTTGGCTAGGGATGTTAGTGTTTATGTCTCTTCCTGTTCGGTGTGCGCCCAGAGTAAGGCTCCTAGGCACCTTCCTAGAGGGAATTTACCACCCCTCCCCATTCCACATCGGTCATGGTCTCACCTATCCGTAGATTTCCTGACCAATCTCCCACCGTTTCAGGGGAACACTACAGTTTTGGTGATTGTGGATCGGTTCTATAAGTCCTGCCGTCTCCTCCCGTTGCCCGGTCTCCCTACAGCCCTACAGACTGCGGAGGCATTATTCACCCACGTCTTCCGGCACTACGGGGTGCCAGAGGACATTGTCTCTGATCGGGGTACCCAGTTCACGTCCCGGGTACGGAGGGCGTTCATGGAGCATCTGGGAGTCTCGGTCAGCCTGACCTCCGGTTATCACCCCGAGAGTAATGGGCAGGTGGAGAGAGTGAACCAGGAGGTGGGTAGGTTTCTGCGGTCGTATTGCCAGGACCGGCCAGGGGAGAGGGCGAGATACATCCCCTGGGCTGAGATGGCCCAGAACTCTCTATGCCACTCCTCTACTAATATGTCACCAGTTCAGTGCGTGTTGGGGTACCAGCCGGTCCTGGGACCATGGCAACCGAGTCAGACCGAGGCTCCTGCGGTGGGGGAGTGGGTGCAGCGCTCCAAGGAGACCTGGAGGGCCGTCCAGGAATCCCTCCAACAAGCCAGTGGATGGCAGCAGAGGAGTGCTGACCGCCACCGCAGTGAAGTCCCAGTGTTTATACCGGTGGACAGGGTCTGGCTCTCGACCCGAAACCTACCCCTCCGCTTGCCCTGCCGGAAGCTGGGGCCGCAGTGTGTAGGGCCCTTCAAAGTCCTGAGGAGAATAAACGAGGTGTGTTATCGATTACAACTCCCTTCCTATTATCGTGTTAACCCCTTGTTTCATGTGTCTCTCTTCAGGCCGGTGGTAGCTGGTCCCTTGCAGGACGGTGAGGTGCCGGAGGTCCCTTCTCCCCTTCTGGACATCGAGGGTTCCCCGGCGTACACGTTACGGGCCATTCTGGACTCGAGACGCCGGGTGAGGGGCCTGCAGTACCTTGTGGACTGGGAGGGGTACGGTCTGGAGGAGAGGTGCTGGGTACCGGTGGGGGACATTTTGGATCCGTCAATGTTGAGGGATTTCCATCGCCTCCATCCGGATCACCCTGCGCCTCGCCCTCCGGGTCGCCCTTGAGGCCGGTGTCGGCGCTCTGCGGGAGCCGCACGTCGGGGGGAGTACTGTCACGACTCCTATCGAAGGTGGCTCCCCTTCCCGTTCGGGTGGCGCTCGGCGGTTGTCGTCACCGGCCTACTAGCTGCCACTGATTTTTTCCTCCCCCTCCTTGTCTGTTTCTTAGTTACACCTGTTGTCAATTAGGTTATTAGTTGGTCTTTATTAGCCAGCTGGCCCGCCTGCTGGGTGTGCCGGATTGTTTCATGTGTACTCATTGTACACGCATGTATGTCACGGTTGTGCGGGTACATGAGCTGGTTTTGTTATACTGTTTCGTTCCCCTGTGGTTTGGGGTATTTGTTTTGAGTTGCGTCTGTTTTCACCTGGTCGGTGTATAACGAACTAGCCTACTCTGAACTCTCTGTCTCCTGCGTCTGACTCCTTCTTCCACTACACATAACACAGCTAATGAAACATGGGACCAACAATTTCCATGTTGCGTTTATATTATATATAAAACGTATGCAATGAATTTTCCACCAACAGGTTTCTGTTCCCTCTTGTTGTCGTCCTCTCTCCTCCCCCTCTGTTCTCCCTCATTACCCCCCCCCCCCTCTTGTTGTCGTCCTCTCTCCTCCCCCTCTGTTCTCCCTCATTACCCCCCCCCCCCTCTTGTTGTCGTCCTCTCTCCTCCCCCTCTGTTCTCCCTCATTACCCCCCCCCCCCCCTCTTGTTGTCGTCCTCTCTCCTCCCCCTCTGTTCTCCCTCATTACCCCCCCCCCCCTCTTGTTGTCGTCCTCTCTCCTCCCCCTCTGTTCTCCCTCATTACCCCCCCCCCCTCTTGTTGTCGTCCTCTCTCCTCCCCCTCTGTTCTCCCTCATTACCCCCCCCCCCTCTTGTTGTCGTCCTCTCTCCTCCCCCTCTGTTCTCCCTCATTACCCCCCCCCCCCCTCTTGTTGTCGTCCTCTCTCCTCCCCCTCTGTTCTCCCTCATTACCCCCCCCCCCCTCTTGTTGTCGTCCTCTCTCCTCCCCCTCTGTTCTCCCTCATTACCCCCCCCCCCTCTTGTTGTCGTCCTCTCTCCTCCCCCTCTGTTCTCCCTCATTACCCCCCCCCCCTCTTGTTGTCGTCCTCTCTCCTCCCCCTCTGTTCTCCCTCATTACCCCCCCCCCCCCCTCTTGTTGTCGTCCTCTCTCCTCCCCCTCTGTTCTCCCTCATTACCCCCCCCCCCTCTTGTTGTCGTCCTCTCTCCTCCCCCTCTGTTCTCCCTCATTACCCCCCCCCCCCCCTCTTGTTGTCGTCCTCTCTCCTCCCCCTCTGTTCTCCCTCATTACCCCCCCCCCCCCTCTTGTTGTCGTCCTCTCTCCTCCCCCTCTGTTCTCCCTCATTACCCCCCCCCCCCTCTTGTTGTCGTCCTCTCTCCTCCCCCTCTGTTCTCCCTCATTACCCCCCCCCCCCTCTTGTTGTCGTCCTCTCGCCTCCTCTTCCTCCCAGCTGGTAGTCCTCTGTCCTCCTCTTCCTCCCAGCTGGTAGTCCTCTCTCTGTCCTCCTCTTCCTCCCAGCTGGTAGTCCTCTCTCCTCCTCCCTCCTGCACAAAACAATAAAACACACCGGCTTCGGGAGCTTTAATGTATATTTTTTTTACACCTTTATTTAACTAGGCAAGACAGTTAAGAATACATTCTAGGAACAGTGGGTTAACTGCCTTGTCCAGGGGTAGAACGACAGATTTTTTACTTGTCAGCTCTGGGATTTGATCTAGCCCAACACTCTAACCGCTAGGCTATCTGCCGCTCCAATATCATAGCAGTGCGTTTTAAACACCACAATTAATAGCCTATGTCAATCTCGACAAACAGAAAATACTCACTACCAAGTTCCCAACTGCCTCTGGAAACAACGTCAGCTGTCGGCTGGAGTAGTTTAAAGCTTGCCGCCATTGGACTCTGGAGCAGTGGAAACACGTTCACCATCTAGCAGTCTGACGGACTAATCTGGGTTTGCCGGATGCCAGGAGAACGCTACCTGCTCCAGTGCATAGTTTGGTGGAGGAGGAATAATGGTCTGGGGCTAGGCCCCTTAGTTCCAGCAAACTAATTTTAACTCTACAGCATACAATGACATTCTAGATGATTCTGTGCTTTCAACTTTGTGGCAACTGTTTGGGGAAGGTCCTTTCCTGTTTCAGCATGACAATATCTCTGTGCACAAAGCGAGGTCCATACAGAAATGGTTTGTCAAGATCGGTGTAGAAGAACTTGACTGGCCTTCACAGAGCCCTGACCTCAACCCCAACACCTTTGGGATGAATTGGAACACCGACTGCGAGCCAGGCCTTATCTCCCAACATCAGTGCCCAACCTTAATAATGCTCTTGTGGCTGAATGGAAGTTAGTCCCCTGAGCAATGTTCCAACATTTAGTCGAAAGCCTTCCCAGTGGACTGGAGGCTGTTATAGAAGCAAAGGGGGGACTAACTCCTTATTAATGTTAATGCCAATGATTTTGGAATTAGATGTTCGACGAGCAGGTGTCCACATACTTTTGGTGATGTAGTGTATTAGTCCATACAAATACAATGATTAATAGATTCACTACATGGAACAACAGATAGTCCCCTCTAAAAATGTAAAGGAAGGTTGTTTTGAAGTGGGAAATTCCATAAGAATTGTTTTTAAGAAGGCCATACCGGGGGATCACGTGACCCCTGAACAAGATGGCCACATTAACTAAGAGCTCCGCACAAGTAGTTTCCAATTCTTAATCTTACCTCCACTTCAAGTTTAAACTATTTTAACAGACTCGAGCATTAGCGGCGGAAAAAGCCTCCAAGAAGCAGCTAGCTTCATAAAAAGCTAGCTTCATAAAAAGCTAGCTTCAGAAAAAGCTAGCGCCATTAGCCAGGAGCAAGAGGACCCGTCCCCACTCGAGGCCCAACAAATGCCAACCTCACACTCTGTCGAAGAACTGAGATCCCAACGTACAGAACTCAACATCAAATTAGATGGCATTAACTCTCAGCTCAGTGTGATAGGGGGAAAGGTGACAACCCTGGAAAATGCTTTGCCTGACATCAACAACAAGATGTCCAGGCGCCCCGCATTGAAGGTTGAGGCAGAGAGGCGAATACTATCCATGGAAAACTCACTGACAGATGCCATGGAAACAACAGCATATGCTAAAAAGAAAATAGGGCATCTGGAAGACAAAACAGAGGACCTGGAAAACAGGGGGTGAAGGAATAATTGTGTTCTATTAAATCTGGGCGAAAAAGAAGTGGGAAACATGCCACTGATCCGCTACCTGCAAGACAAAGCTCCACCTGTCCACCGACAGGCCCATAGAACTCGAGAGCTCACCGAGCACTGAGGCCCCCACCAGCAGCCAGACAACCACCGCGCCCAATCACCATACCTAACCTGAGATTCACCGACAAGGAACGAGTCCTACAGGCGGCGAAAGTCAACACCATTACAGTGGGAAATGCCAAACTCACTTTACACCAGGACCTGTCAGCTGGAATACGCCCAAAGCGCCGAGAGTTTGACGAGGTGAAGAAATACTCCATTGACCGAGGCATCTTCAGGGAATTCAAATATCCAAATGAGCTCAGGATTCTTCACCAAGGAGCCCTGCGACTCTTCAAAACTCCCAAAGAGGCAAAATGTTTTTTGAAAGACAATTCTGGTCATTGAGAAATGGACCAATGACTAAAGCGATTACTGTTATTACTAAAGGAGGTAAGACAAGATATAGCTGACATCCAAAGACCCACCTGCCCCGCTAAATGTCTTCATAGCCGTGAAATGTACATGCATTTTCTTTTAGCTGAGAGGGATAGGCTCTATAGCCTAACCTAGGCCTTCTAAGGTCTCAGCCAACTTTTATTTCCCTTTTTTGTATTACAATTATTTGTAGTTATCATTTTCACATATGCCTCCACCATTTGTAGGCTGTCGATAACGACACATTTGCAGACCTAACGAGAAGCTCAATGTGTAAATGTTATGCCTATGGCCTTATCCTGTTGATATCATGTTTTAATACAAACAAACAACTTATCCTATAGATTCCTCTTAAGGATTTGCCCCAACATTTCTGTTTTATTTGGTCTAAACGATTAGCCCTATGTCCCTTGTGGGACGAATATGTAGGCTGGGCTATTGATTTTATTTGAAAACTTTTTTTCATGTGTTTTTTTTTTTAATGTTGTCTGGAAGGGGGCTACGTTGTCACTTACTCAATGCGGGGCGGAGAGGATGAGGCATTTCCTTGGTGGGGAGGGGGAGACGATGTCACTTACTCAATGCGGGGCGGAGAGGATGAGGCATTTCCTTGGTGGGGAGGGGGAGACGATGTCACTTACTCAATGCGGAGAGGAGAGGAGACGATGAGGCATTTCCTTGGTGGGGAGGGGGAGACGTTGTCACTTACTCAATGCGGGGCGGAGAGGATGAGGCATTTCCTTGGTGGGGAGGGGGAGACGATGTCACTTACTCAATGCGGAGAGGAGAGGAGACGATGAGGCATTTCCTTGGTGGGGAGGGGGAGACGATGTCACTTACTCAATGCGGAGAGGAGAGGAGACGATGAGGCATTTCCTTGGTGGGGAGGGGGAGACGATGTCACTTACTCAATGCGGAGAGGAGAGGATGAGGCATTTCCTTGGTGGGGAGGGGGAGACGATGTCACTTACTCAATGCGGAGAGGAGAGGAGACGATGAGGCATTTCCTTGGTGGGGAGGGGGAGACGATGTCACTTACTCAATGCGGAGAGGAGAGGAGACGATGAGGCATTTCTTTGGTGGGGAGGGGGAGATGTTGTCACTTACTCAATGCGGAGAGGAGAGGAGACGATGAGGCATTTCTTTGGTGGGGAGGGGGAGATGTTGTCACTTACTCAATGCGGAGAGGAGAGGAGACGATGAGGCATTTCCTTGGTGGGGAGGGGGAGACGTTGTGTGTTGCTAACTGTTTCCATTGTTTTTCTTTCTCGGAACACATGATTGAGACTGAGCGTGGGGGTAATAGATCCAACGGGATGTGTCGAGTTGTTTGGGAACTCGTCTGGGGTGTTCAGAGATTATTATTTTATGTACACCATTTATTTTTATTCTATGTGATCGCAGCTGTAACTATTATTCACCTTTACCCAGAGACGACTTGCACTAGAGTTCCATTACTGTTCAATGACATTGACTAGTACCTTGAATCTATTGATATGGAACTGCCATGGTCTAGGTCATGCAATAAAATGGAAAAAGATACTATGTGCTCTCAAAAAGGAAAAAGCAGACATCGTGCTATTACAAGAGACACACCTCTGTGATGCCGAGCGTGCTAAACCACGCAGAGCTTGGGTGGGACAGGTGTATTTCTCCTCTTTCAAATCAAACAGTAGAGGCACAGCCTTACTTATCCATGAGAATGTTCCATTCATAATTGACAAAAACATATCTGATCCAGTGGAGAGAATTATTCTGATAACTGGGTGACTGTATGGGCAACCAATTACCATCTTAAACTTATACGACCCTAACACAGATAATCCTGCTTTCATGTCAAAAATGATAACCCTGTTCAATGAGCATTGTGTTTCCTTTGGAGTGGTAGCCGGATATTTTAATTGTACCCTCAACCCAACCCAGGACAAATCATCTCAAGTCCCCTCCACAAATCCTAGATCTGCAAAGATGTTGAACTCTCTTACTAAAGAGATGGGACTGATAGATATCTGGAGACAAATAGCTCATCTATGGACTATACATACTACTCTAATGTCCAAAACACCTACTCCCATATAGATTACATTTTTATCAGCAGTCAGAACGTACAATCATGGCCATCCGAACCGCAGAGGACGAGGTCACATATGACCCAAAAATTATAAATCTCATAACTTTTTATGATTTTTACTGCAAATTATATACCTCTAAGAGAAAACACAGAGGCAGAACTCTATTCCTTCCTAGAGGGAATCTCGCTACCTAAACTATCAGAGACCGACCCAGAAGATCTCAGCTCCCCCTTCACTCCTGAGGAGGTCCTGGAGGCAATTACCTCCATGACACCTAATAAGTCCCCAGGCCCAGATGGATTCCCCAGAGAGTTCTACAAAGCTTTTTGGCCCCAGTTTAGCCCTATTTTCATGCCAATGCTGGATCATTTTTGCAAAAACTGAGTTCTCCCAGACTCAATGCACACAGCTCGCATTACAGTGTTGCTCAAAAAAGACAAGGGCCCTATCCTGCTCCTCCTTATTGCTTGTTGGATTTCGACTACAAAAGTAATGACAAAATTGCTCGCCAAAAGACTAAACACTCTTCTTACTCTTCTGAAAACATTTGCCGTCTTCTTGATATCATTGATCAAGTAAACACACAGAAGACCCATGTCCTGCTGGCTTCACTGGATGCTGAGAAGGCATTTGACAGGATAGAGTGGAGCTTTCTGTTCTCAGTCTTAGAAAAGTTCAATATGGGCCCAAACTTTATTAAATGGATAATGTCCCCATACTCTCATCCAAATGCCATGGTGACTACTAACGGACTGACCTCTGACAGACTCCCTTTGGGACAGGGCACAAGACAAGGGTGCTCGCTGTCCCCCCTGCTCGTTGGGGGTGGAACCTCTGGCAGAGTTGATAAGGAGCAATCCAAGTTTTATGGGTGTCTCTGCAGGCGGACTGCAGCACAAGATTTCTCTCTACGCGGATGATGTCTTGCTCTACATATCCAACCCTGAGAAATCCCTCCCATTTTAGACACAATTGCTCAGTATGGCAAGTTTTCAGGATATAAGATACATTTTTACAAATCCACTGTTTGCCTTCTCAATCTTACACTCACCAGCTCTATGAAGACACTATGTCCATTCCAATGGAAAACACAGGGGTTTCAATACCTTGGGATCTTCGTAACACCAGATCTGAATAGCCTTTTCTAGGAAAATTATCTTCCACTCCTGGATCGAATCAAGAACGAATTCCAAACCTGGATCTCCCTCCCAATTAGCTTAGTAGGAAGAATCAATGTAATCCGTATGAACGTCCTCCCTAGATTGAACTATTTATTTCAGATGCTCCCATGCTATTTCCCATTTTCCTTTTTCAAAACAACTAACCAAAGCATCTCCAAATTATATTGGTCAATAAAAAACCTAGGATCAAGTTTCCACTCTATCGAAACCTGAATCTCAGGGTGGTCTTGCCCTTCCCTCCCTTCAATTGTACTACTGGTCTGCCCAAATCTGCAACATGCTAACAAGGATCACAAACAGACAAGAGTCAACGTGGATTCAGATAGAAGCCCAATCTTGTGGTTCATTGCCCCTAAGCTTCATTAATAACTTTAGTGAAGTGGGCAACATAGCCAAAACCTTTGTGATTTACAGCACCCTACTAACATGGAGGGACTGTAAGAAATACCTGGGCATTTCCTCCCAAATATGTTCTCACTCACCTATAGTATGCAACCCAAACTTTCCAAAAGCCCTGAGTGATGCCAACTTTAATCGTTGGAATTCTTTAGGAATCAAGACCTTTTCAGACCTATTTCATCAGAAAACCACTACACTGAAATCCTTTCCAGAGCTCTGCAGTGAATTCAATGTGCTAAGATCCCATTTCTTAAAATATCTTCAAATTAGACATGTGGTTTCCTCATTTACTTTCAAGAGGAGTTTTAGAGCTCAGCTGAATGAAGTTGAAACCCTTCTTGCTACAGCACAATCCATTAAAGGCTAAATCCTATATCCTATATCTATAGACTCCTTTCTGGGAAAGGCGGCTCCACCTTTACTCCTTCGAATATATTCTGGGAAAAGGACCTTGGTCTGACTATCAGTGATGAGTTATGGGATGAGGTTTGCGAACAGAGTATACTGCTCCTCTGCTAATGTAAAAATTAAAGAATCTAATTACAAATGTTTGTACAAATTTTATTACAATCCAAAGAGACTCCATACAATGAAACAATACATTTATCCTAACTGTAAAATAACCGATATGCTTGTATTTTGGAGCTGTAGAGAGATTGCTAAAATCTGGCCATCTATAGATACTGCTGCACCGAAAATACTAGATGTACAGTTTGATATGACCCCATGTCTCTATCTTCTTAATGCCCAGCAGGACTTTATTCTTGATCCTGACAGAGAAAATGCGTTCATGACTATTACATACTTTGCTAAGAAATGTATTATTATATTGTGGGCCTCTAATACTTCTCCTACGTTTAGAATGTGGATTCACCAGATTGTTGACTTTCTCCCTCTTGAAAAGCTCACTTATGACCTCCGCAAGAGACAGCCCAAGTCTGATAGACTCTGGTCTCCACTACTCAACTATATTTCAAATTGGTGAATGGGGTGATTAGGGAAAAACAAATGATTTGATTTGATTTCTCAGCTAAGGCTGGAAATAGCTAATAAGAACCTTGATAGTGCTGCAGCAAGATTTTATATATTTTTTAATAATACATTTTTAATAATATTTTTTATTATGTTTATTATTATTGAAAGTTATTAGTTTTTTTATTATTTTTTAAAAGCTTGTCACATCTGTGAATGTGGAATGTGTTTTTAAAGCCTGTCACATCTGTGAATGTGGAATGTGTTTTTAAAGCCTGTCACATCTGTGAATGTGGAATGTGTTTTTAAAGCCTGTCACATCTGTGAATGTGGAATGTGTTTTTAAGCCTGTCACATCTGTGAATGTGGAATGTGTTTTTAAAGCCTGTCACATCTGTGAATGTGGAATGTGTTTTTAAAGCCTGTCACATCTGTGAATGTGGAATGTGTTTTTAAAGCCTGTCACATCTGTGAATGTGGAATGTGTTTTTTAAGCCTGTCACATCTGTGAATGTGGAATGTGTTTTTAGCCTGTCACATCTGTGAATGTGGACTGTGTTTTTAAAGCCTGTCACATCTGTGAATGTGGAATGTGTTTTAAAGCCTGTCACATCTGTGAATGTGGAATGTGTTTTTAAAGCCTGTCACATCTGTGAATGTGGAATGTGTTTTTAAGCCTGTCACATCTGTGAATGTGGAATGTGTTTTTAAAGCCTGTCACATCTGTGAATGTGGAATGTGTTTTTAAAAGCCTGTCACATCTGTGAATGTGGAATGTGTTTTTAAAGCCTGTCACATCTGTGAATGGTGGAATGTGTTTTTAAAGCCTGTCACATCTGTGAAATGTGGAATGTGTTTTTAAGCCTGTCACATCTGTGAATGTGGAATGTGTTTTTAAAGCCTGTCACATCTGTGAATGTGGAATGTGTTTTTAAAGCCTGTCACATCTTTGAATGTGGAATGTGTTTTTAAGCCTGTCACATCTGTGAATGTGGAATGTGTTTTTAAAGCCTGTCACATCTGTGAATGTGGAATGTGTTTTTAAAGCCTGTCACATCTGTGAATGTGGAATGTGTTTTTAAAGCCTGTCACATCTGTGAATGTGGAATGTGTTTTTAAAGCCTGTCACATTCTGTGAATGTGGAATGTGTTTTTAAAGCCTGTCACATCTGTGAATGTGGAATGTGTTTTTAAAGCCTGTCACATCTGTGAATGTGGAATGTGTTTTTAAAGCCTGTCACATCTGTGAATGTGGAATGTGTTTTTAAAGCCTGTCACATCTGTGAATGTGGAATGTGTTTTTAAAGCCTGTCACATCTGTGAATGTGGAATGTGTTTTTAAAGCCTGTCACATCTGTGAATGTGGAATGTGTTTTTAAAGCCTGTCACATCTGTGAATGTGGAATGTGTTTTTAAAGCCTGTCACATCTGTGAATGTGGAATGTGTTTTTTAAGCCTGTCACATCTGTGAATGTGGAATGTGTTTTTAAAGCCTGTCACATCTGTGAATGTGGAATGTTTTTAAAGCCTGTCACATCTGTGAAGTGGGAATGTGTTTTTAAGCCTGTCCACATCTGTGAATGTGGAATGTGTTTTTTAAGCCTGTCACATCTGTGAATGTGGAATGTGTTTTTAAAGCCTGTCACATCTGTGAATGTGGAATGTGTTTTTAAAGCCTGTCACATCTGTGAATGTGGAATGTGTTTTTAAGTCTGTCACATCTGTGAATGTGGAATGTGTTTTTAAAGCCTGTCACATCTGTGAATGTGGAATGTGTTTTTAAAGCCTGTCACATCTGTGAATGTGGAATGTGTTTTTAAAGCCTGTCCACATCTGTGAAATGTGGAATGTGGTTTTTTAAGCCTGTCACATCTGTGAATGTGGAATGTGTTTTTAAGCCTGTCAACATCTGTGAATGTGGATGTGTTTTTAAAGCCTGTCACATCTGTGAATGTGGAATGTGTTTTTTAAAGCCTGTCACATCTGTGAATGTGGAATGTGTTTTTAAAGCCTGTCACATCTGTGAATGTGGAATGTGTTTGTTAAAGCCAATCACATCTGTGAATGTGGAATGTGTTTTTAAAAGCCTGTCACATCCTGTGAATGTGGAATGTGTTTTTAAAGCCTGTCACATCTGTGAATGTGGAATGTGTTTTTTAAGTCTGTCACATCTGTGAATGTGGAATGTGTTTTTAAAGCCTGTCACATCTGTGAATGTGGAATGTGTTTTTAAAGCCTGTCACATCTGTGAATGTGGAATGTGTTTTTAAAAGCCTGTCACATCTGTGAATGTGGAATGTGTTTTTTAAAGCCTGTCACATCTGTGAATGTGGAATTGTTTTAAAAGCCTGTCACATCTGTGAATGTGGAATGTGTTTTTAAAGCCTGTCAATCTGTGAATGTGAATGTGTTTTAAAGCCTGTCACATGCTGTTGAAATGTGGAATTTGTTTTTAAAGCCTGTCACATCTGTGAATGTGGAATGTGTTTTTAAAGCCTGTCACATCTGTGAATGTGGAATGTGTTTTTAAGCCTGTCACATCTGTGAATGGTGGAAGTGTTTAAGCCTGTCACTCTGTGAATGTGGAATGTGTTTTTAAAGCCTGTCACATCTGTGAATGTGGAATGTGTTTTTTAAAGTCTGTCACATCTGTGAATGTGGAATGTGTTTTTAAAGCCTGTCACATCTGTGAATGTGGAATGTGTTTTTAAAGCCTGTCACATCTGTGAATGTGGAATGTGTTTTTAAAGCTGTCACATCTGTGAATGTGGAATGTGTTTTTAAGCCTGTCACATCTGTGAATGTGGAATGTGTTTTTAAAGCCTGTCACATCTGTGAATGTGGAATGTGTTTTTAAAGCCTGTCACATCTGTGAATGTGGAATGTGTTTTTTAAAGCCTGTCACATCTGTGAATGTGGAATGTGTTTTTAAAGCCTGTCACATCTGTGAATGTGGAAATGTGTTTTTAAAGCCCTGTCACATCTGTGAATGTGGAATGTGTTTTTAAAGCCTGTCACATCTGTGAATGTGGAAGGTGTTTTTAAAGCCTTCCACATCCTGTGAATGTGGAATGTGTTTCTTAAAGCCTGTCACATCTGTGAATGTGGAAATGTGTTTTAAAAAGCCTGTCACCATCTGTGAATGTGTGAATGTGTTTTTTCAAAGCCATGTCACATCTGTGAATGTGGAATGTGTTTTTAAAGCCTCGTCACATCTGTGAATGTGGAATGTGTTTTTTACAAGCTCATGTCACCATCTGTGAATGTGGAATGTGTTTTGAAAGCCTTGTCACATCTGGTGAATGTGGGAAATGTGTTTTTAAAGCTGCTACGGTCACATCTGTGAATGTGGAATGTGTTTTTAAAGCCTGTCACATCTGTGAATGTGGAATGTGTTTTTAAAGCCTGTCACATCTGTGAATGTGGAATGTGTTTTTTAAGCCTGTCACATCTGTGAATGTGGAATGTGTTTTTAAAGCCTGTCACATCTGTGAATGTGGATTGTGTTTTAAAGCCTGTCACATCTGTGAATGTGGAATGTGTTTTTAAAGTCTGTCACATCTGTGAATGTGGAATGTGTTTTTAAAGCCTGTCACATCTGTGAATGTGGAATGTGTTTTTAAAGCCTGTCACATCTGTGAATGTGGAATGTGTTTTTAAAGCCTGTCACATCTGTGAATGTGGAATGTGTTTTTTAAGTCTGTCACATCTGTGAATGTGGAATGTGTTTTTAAAGCCTGTCACATCTGTGAATGTGGAATGTGTTTTTAAAAGCCTGTCACATCTGTGAATGTGGAATGTGTTTTTAAAAGCCTGTCACATCTGTGAATGTGGAATGTGTTTTTTAGCCTGTCACATCTGTGAATGTGGAATGTGTTTTTAAAGCCTGTCACATCTGTGAATGTGGAATGTGTTTTTAAAGCCTGTCACATCTGTGAATGTGGAATGTGTTTTTAAGCCTGTCACATCTGTGAATGTGGAATGTGTTTTTAAAGCCTGTCACATCTGTGAATGTGGAATGTGTTTTTAAAGCCTGTCACATCTGTGAATGTGGAATGTGTTTTTAAAGCCTGTCACATCTGTGAATGTGGAATGTGTTTTTAAAGCCTGTCACATCTGTGAATGTGGAATGTGTTTTTAAAGCCTGTCACATCTTGGATGTGGAATGTGTTTTTAAAGCCTGTCACATCTGTGAATGTGGAATGTGTTTTTTAAAGCCCTGTCACATCTGTGAATGTGGAATGTGTTTTTAAAGCCTGTCCACATCTGTGAATGTGGAATGTGGTTTTTAAAGCCTGTCACATCTGTGAATGTGGAATGTGTTTTTAAAGCCTGTCACATCTGTGAATGTGGAATGTTTTTTAAAGCCTGTCACATCTGTGAATGTGGAATGTTTTTTAAAGCCTGTCACATGTGAATGTGGAATGTGTTTTTTAAAGCCTGTCACATCTGTGAATGTGGAATGTGTTTTGTTGGTTGATTGAAAAACAATAAAACTTAATCAACAAAATATATATATATATTT